>NC_045438.1:118322729-118384993 GCF_002776525.5 Piliocolobus tephrosceles | reverse complement strand
CAATAAAGCAGCAAAATATGTACGACTGATAGAGCTAAAAAGAGAAATTTAAAAACCCACAGTTATACTTAGAGATTACAGTACCCCTCTCTCAACGGTTGATAAAACAATTAAATGAAAAACATCAAGAATATATTAATAGAAGAATTTAATAACACAGTACAGTAATGGGACTTGACATTTATAAATTGTTCCAATCACCAACAGCAGAATGCACCTCTTTTCCAGGTAGCCATGGGACATACGCCAAAATAGACTATATCTGGTCTTCAAACAAAACTTAACAAACTTAAAATAATTAAGATCATAGTGTGTTCTCTGACAACAATGAATTAAACTAGAAATTTATTCATGATAAAAAGATCTCTAAGTAACAGGAAATTTTCCAAACATGTGATAACATAAAAACACATTTCTGAATAATCTAAGCGTTGAAGAGGAAGACTCAAGGCCAATTTTAAAATTACATTGAATTAAATGAAAATAGAAATACCTTTAAATTTCTGAGATACAACTAAAACGGTGCTGATAGGGAAATTTATAGCACCAATTGCATGTATGAGAAAAGGGGAAAAGTCTCAAATAAATAATCTAAGCTCCTATCTCAAGAAGCTAGAAAAGAGAACAGCAAAATAAACCAAAAGCAAGTAGAAAGATAGAAAAAAAAGATGAGCAGAAATCAAAGAAATTTTAAATAAAAAAAATCAAAATAATTAAAAAGTCAAAAATAATATTTGAAATCAATAGAACAAACGATTCATTGAAAAAAATCAACAAAATTGACAAACCTCCAGGAAGATTGACAAATTAAAAATAGAACACACAAATTTCTAAGATCAAGAATGAAACGGTATATTACTTAGACCCTGCAGACAACAAAAAGAATAAAAAGGAAATGTCATAAATAATTCTATACACATAGGTTTTGGATTAAGTGAGAAACACCTCAAAAAACACAAACTACTGGTCAGGTGCAGTGGCTCACGCCTGTAATTCTAGCACTTTGGGAGGTCAAGGCGGGCAGATCACGAGGTCAGGAAATCGAGACCATCCAGGCTAACATGGTGAAACCCCGTCTCTACTAAAAACAAAAACTGAAATTAGCTGGGCGAGGTGGCGGGCGCCTGTAGTCCCAGCTACTCAGGAGGCTGAAGCAGGAGAATGGCTGTGAACCCCGGAGGTGGAGCTTGCAGTGAGCCGAGATCACGCCACTGCACTCCAGCCTGGGCGACAGAGCGAGACTCCGTCTCAAAAAAAGAGAAAACACACACACACACACACACAAACTACTACAATTCACCCAATAGAAAATAACTGACAAAAATAGCCCTAAGGAAATTTCCTTTAAGGAAATTGAAGTCATAATTTTTAAGTCGCAAAAAATGTAAATCTCCAGACACAGAGAGTTTCACTGGAGAAATCTACCAAGTGTTTAAAGAATTAACACCAGTTCTACCCAATTTATTTTCAAAAAACAAAGAGGAAGGAATACTTTTTATTATTATTATTTTTTTTTATGAAGCTGGTGATACCCTGAAGCCAAAACCAGAAAAAAAAAAAAAAAGGTTAAAATACGTAAAAACTATAGATCAAGATTTCTCATGAATGTAGACACAAAACTCCTTAACAAAGTATTAACAAATAAAATCCAACAGTATATAAAAAGAATTACATACCATGACCAATTGGAACTTATTCCAGAAATACAAAGCTATATTAATATTCAAAAGTTAATATCATTTACTGTGATACAAATTAATAGGATAGAGAAGCAAAATCACATGAAAATGTAACTGGTGCAGAAAAAAAATTTGACAAAAATAAACATCCATACAGAAAAAAAGGAATAGAGAGGGATTTTTCACAACTTGATAAATAATATATGTATTTTTGTAAACACCTTACACTATACATTTGATTTTAAAAAAATGTTTTCCCCCTAAGAATGAAAATATGGAACAAAGATGTGAATTCTCATGACTCCTATTCATATAGTTTTGGAAGTTCTAGCTAATGTAATAAGGTAAGAAAAAGCAATAAAAGATATACAGATTGGAAAGAAAGAAAGAAAGAATACAACTAGCTCTATATGCAGATGACAGGATTGCCTATATAGAATATCTGAAGAAAGGTGTTAAAATACTCCTAGAATCATTAAATGAGTACAGTAAGGTCACATGGTATAAGATAAACATGCAAAAACAATGATGTTTTTACAAACTACCAATAAACACATGGACACAAAGATTTAAAAATACGATACCATTTACAACTGTACAGCTATTAATCTCAGAAAGCATGTAGAGGATACAATGATATACATATACTAAAAAATGCTATATGCCAATGAAAGAAATCAAAGAATGACTAAATAAATGGAGAGACATATTGTAATCATCGATTGAAAGACTCAATGTTGAGAAGTATAAATTAACCCCAAAGAAATGGTATATTGGTTTAATGAAGCTCCTTTGAAAATCTCAGCAAGTAATTTTTTAGATCTAGGCAAAATTATTTAAAATATGTATAAAAAACAGCGAAGGATATAACATAGCTAAAAGACTTTTGAAAAAGAAGAAACAAGTGGGAGAAATCAGTCTACCCCATTTCAAGACTTACTTTCCAGCTGTAATAATCAAGACTATACAGTTTTGGCAGAGGAACAGACACATAGATTGATGAAACAGAACAGAAATCCCAGAAAAAGACTCACGCACATGTACTCAACTAACTTTGACAGGGGAGACAGAGCAATTTAGTGGAGGAAAGACAGCCTTTTCAACAAATAGTAAAGGAACAAAAGAATAAATAAACATCTACCTAAACATTAGATCTGACACGAAAATTAACTCAAAATGAATCACAGACTTAAATGTAAAATGTAAATCACAAAACTTGTAGATAGAAACCAAGGAGAAAATATTCAGGATCTAGGACTGAGCAAAGAATTTCCAGATTTGACACCAAAAGCACAATCCATTAAATAAACAATTGGTAGAGTTCATCAAAATTAAAATGTTTTTCCATGAAATACACCTTGTTAAGAGAATAGAGAGTTACAAGTAGAAGAAAATATTAGCAATTTATATGCCCACCAAAGACTTGCATCAAGAATCAATAAAGAGCTCTCAAGCCACAACCTTAAGAGAAAAACAATCTAATTAAAACAGACAAAAGATTTAAGCAGATGTGTCACTAGAAGAATGAAGCTAGATCCTCATCTCTCACCTTATACAAAAATCAACTCCAGATGGATCAAAGACTTAAATCTAAGACCTGAAACCATGAAAATTCTTTAAAATAACATTGGAAAATCTCTTTTAGACATTGGCTTAGGCAAAGAGTTCTTGACCAAGAATCCAAAGGCAAATGTAACAAAAACAAAGATAAATATACGGTATCTAATTAAACTAAAAAGCTTCTAAACAGCAAAAGAAATAATCAGTAATATAAACAGATGACCTACAGAGTGGAAGAAAATATTTGCAAACTATGTATCTAACAAAGGACTAAAATCCAGAATCTAAAATGCACTCAAACAAATCAGCAAGAAAAAAACAAATAATCCCATCAAAAAGTGGGCAAAGAACATGAATAGACAATTCTCAACAGAAGATATACGAGAGAAATAATAAGCAGTGAAATAATCAGCAAAAGAAATAATCAGCAGTGTAAACAGCCAAGCTACAGAGTGGGAGAAAATATTCACAAACTAATCATCTGACAAAGCACTATTATCCATAGTCTACAAAGAACTCAAACAAATCAGCCAGAAGAAAAATAAATGATAAATAATCCCATCAAAGAGTGGGCAAAGGACATGAATAGACAATTCTCAAAAGAAGATATACTAATGGCCAACAAGCATATGACAAAATGCTTAACATCACTAATTATCAAGGAAATGCAAATCAAAACCACAACGAGATACCACCTTGCTCCTGCAAGAATGGCCATTATTAAAAAATCAAAAAGTAACAGATTTTGGCAAGGATGTTGTGAAAAGGGAACACTTCTACACTGCTGGTGGGAATGTAAACTAGTACAACCACTATGGAAAACAGTGTAGAGATTCCTTAAAGAACGAAAAGTAGAACTACCATTTGATCCAGCAGTCCCACTACTAGGTATCTACCCAGAGGAAAAGAAGTCATTATATAAAAAAGACACTTGCACATGCATATTTATAGCAGTATAATTTACAAGTTGCAAAAATCTGGGCCCAGCCCAAATGTCCATCAAGCAACAAGTGGATTTACAGATATAGATATAGATATACATACACATATAGATATACATACACATATACATATACATAATGGAATACTACTCAGCCATAAAAAAGAATGAAATAATGGCATTTGCAGTAACCAGGATGGAGTTGGAGACCATTGTTCTAAGTGAAGTAATTCAGGAATGGAAAACCAAACACTGTATGTTTTCACTTATAAGCGGGAACTAAGCATGAAGATGCAAAGGCATAAGAATAATACCATAGGCTTTGAGGACTCGGGAAATGGTGGGAGGGGAATGAGGAAAAGAAGACCATACATTAGGAACATCGTACACTGTTTGGGTGATGAGTGTACCAAAATCTCAGAAATCGCCACTAAAGAACTTTTTCATGCAACCAAACACCACCTGTTTCCCCAAAACTAATGAAATGAAAAGAAAAAGAAAATGACAAATAAGCACACAAAAATATTCAACATAATTGTTCAATGAAGAAAGGCACATCATAACCTTAGTGAGATTTACTACACATGTAGCAAAAAAGTTTAAATTTAACAAAAAACTTCTCAAGTTTTAGCAAAGATGTGGAGAAATTTTAACTCTTATATATGGCTGATGGCAATGTAAAATGGCACAATTTGGAAAACTGGCCTATTATTTTAAATGTCAGCATATACTTAACACATAATTCAGTTATTCTCATTTATCTATTTGCCCAAAAGGAATGAGAGCCTATAGCCATATAAGACTGTTCATAACTGCTGCTAGCTCCTTTATTTGCACTTTTCATACAAAATCTAAGTGCCTATCAATAGGTGAATGGATAAACACACTGACACACCCACATAATTAAATACCATTTCACAACAAAAATTAGTAAACCACAGATAGATAGATAGATAGATAGATAGATAGATAGATAGATAGATATAGATAACTCTCATAATAATTACACTGAGTGAAAGAAGTGGAAGAAAAAGTACATATTGTATGATTCAGTTATATAAACTTCTAGAAAAATGTTAACTAACCTACAGTGACAGAAATTAGATCAGTAGTTGCCTGGGGACGAGAGTAGAAGAGTTACAGGAGGTAGAGATTACAAAGAGACCATGAAGAAACTTTGGGGAGTAATGTATAGGGGCATTATCTTGATTATGGTGATGGCTTCATGGACGTATACATATGTCAAAATTTATTTACTTGTATAATTTACATGTATGCCTCCTAAGATATCAATTATTCCTCAATACAATTATTTTAAAAATAATTTTTCTGAGTTCTTCTTAGGATATAAAAAGAAAGAAAGAGTGCCATTCCTATCTTTACACAAAATCTTTGATAATCTGCAAAATCACGACTTTCCTGGATCCCAACAACCAACTAACCATAAATATAAGGAAACATAAGAAAGAATAATCTCATTGGGCTATTGCAATTAGGCCAAGGGTGAGGATTCATTGTGTCTATAAAAAGAGAATAGAAAAAAAATTCTCTACCCTTGATGACTGGTTGTAAAACACTCTAGATTCAGTCTCTTAGAGTTTTCTAACACTAAGAGGGGGCGGGAAAACTGAAAGGTCTTATACCCAAGACCTAAAGACACATCTCATGCCTGAGACTGAAGTTAAACCAGAGCAGAGAGTGTTCCTTCACCCACTAGCATAAGGTTAACAAATACCAAATAACAAGTGAGAGTAGTTGACTGTTGAAAAAGGTACAAGAGTGTGGAAAGAGATCTGTTTTTACTCACAGATACAAAGAGAAAATAATATCTAAAGTTAAAGGTGGAACAGACAATGAGAAAAATATTCTGGTAACGACCATAAAAACAAGTTAATGCTAGAGTAATTGAAAGCTTGTGGTGCAATGAGGGCAATCATGCAACTAATAAAAGCCAAGTCTATGAACTCCTGACTAGATTATTTCAACCTCCTTCACATTAAAGTCCTAGCAAAAGAAAATGCATGTTTATGGGCAGGCATAAGATCTACTTATATCTCCCACATAAGATGTTGAGCTTTCAATAGATATCAAAAAGACAAAAAAGGAAACAACATACTTCCAAGAAACGAAGAAATTAATACAACTAGACATAAACCAGATGTTGGACTATCAGAAATTTAAAAAATAATTATGATTAATAACGTTTGTAGTGAAAAAGGTAGATACTGTAAAGGAACATATGGAGAATTTCAGCAAAGAAATGGTAATTATAAAACATCATAAAATGGAAATGCTAGAAATGAAAAACCTGGGAGGAGAGATAAAGACTAATTTTGATGACTCTGTGGTAGACTAAACACAACCAACAGAAGAACCAAAAAGAGGTCAATGAAATTTGCTCAAACCTAAACACATACACACACACACACACACAAAAGCAGAACAGACTATGCAAAGGCTGTGGGAAAATATTAAATATTCTACCCTAGGTGTAATAAGTAGAATTTCAGAACTCAAAGAGAGAATGAGACTGAACAAATTTTGAAAAAATAATGGCTGAGAAATTTCCAAAACAACAAACAACAACAGAATGAAGAAGCTCAGAGAACACTAAACAGCATAAATACACACACACATGCACACACACACACCCACACATGTCATAATCAAACTGTTTACAAAAAAAAAAAAAGATAAAGGGATAATTTTGAAGGCACCAAAGGAAAAAAACACATTTCATTCAAGAGACCAAAGATAAAAAAATTATAGCAGGCTTTTTGTCAAAATCTATGTAAGCCAGAAGATAATGACAAAGAAAGAAAATGCTGAAAGAAAAAATAAATTATATTTTTCTCTACACATGAAGCAGAATGATATTATTTGAAGGTTGCATTGGTGCAATTATTGTATTAACTATAATTAATTAAAGAGAGAGATTGTAAACCATATGAAAGCCACAAGAAAACTTGTAAAACAATGAACTATAAAATAATAACCTGAGAATGGAGATAAAGCAGAATCATAAAAAATACTTAATACCAAATAAAGCCAAAAAGAGAAGGAATAAAGAAGCAAAGAAGAAACAAAGGAAGACCATCAGCAATATCCAATAATCCAATCATATCCATAATTACATTGAATGTAAACAGTCTGAAAGCATCAAGTAAAATAAATTGCTATTTTGGGCGAAATAGCATGGACTCATACACATTATTACAAGAAACATATTAAACATAAGAAGATTAAGTTAAAAGTATTATCATAGAAAAAGATATACTGTGGAAAAATCAAGGAAAATTAAGCTAAGGTGGATACATTTATCTCAGACAAAAAGAAATTTAGAACAAAGAATAAATAAAGGAATAAATTCACCAAGAAAGACATAAAAACCCTAATGGTGTCTACTGACACAGCTTCAAACTTTATAAAGTAAAAAAACTGACAAAACTGATGAGAGAAATAGATAAACTTGCAATTTGCCTATGAAGTACACAGACACTTTAACATTCCCCTTCCTGTAATCAATAGAAAAAGTGAACAGAAAATCAATGCAGATATAGAGGCCTTGAATATCCCTATGAAGTAACTTGGCCTAATTGACATTTATAGAATACTCCACCTAATCATAGTAGAATACGCATTCTTGTTAAAAACACAAGGAACATTTATCCAGATCAAGAGTATTCTGAGCTGCGAAGCTAACTCCAACAAATTAAGAAATATTGAAATCATGTAAAGCATATTTTCTAACCATGACAGAATTAAAAGTAATCAAAAACAGAAATACAATGAGAAAATCTCTGCATATTTGGAAATTACACAACACATTTTAAATGTTTTATAAGCTAAAGGAGGAGATACAAGATAAGTTAGAATATATTGTGAATTAATAAAAACAGAAACACAGTATGTCAAAAATGTGTGGGATGCATTAAAGCAGCACTTAGAGAACATGCTAATATTAAAAACAAGAAAGGTCTCAAATCAATAACATAAGCTTTTAGTTTAATAAGCTAGAAGAAAAGAAGAGCAAATGAAATAGAAAGCAAACAAAAAGAAGGGAAATAATAGCAATGTTTCAAACTTGAAAACTAAAAAACAAAGAAAATCAATGAAACTAAAGGTTAGATCTTTTAAAAGATCTATAAAATTAATAAACCTCCAGCCTGATTTGTAAAGAACAAAGTGGAGAAGCAAATTACTAAAATCAGGAATGGAAGAAGGGACGTCACTCAAGACCCTGTAGTCATTAAATGAATAATAAAGGTGCTTTAGTTTGCAATACCTTGTATAACAAATCACCACAAATGTAATGACTTAAAACAGCACCCACTTATTATTTCACAATTGTATAGGTCTGAAGTCCTATAGACTTATGGGGATGACTCTGTAGACCCATAGAGTTGAGATGGGCTCAACTGATTTCTCCTTAGAGTTTTATAAGGGTAAAACCAAGGCATTGGCTAAGCTGGACTTTTGACTAGAGGTTCTAGAGAAAAATTCATTTCCAACTCACTAAAGTTGTTGGAAAAATTTATTTCCTTGACATTGTAGGACTCAGGTACCTATTTCCTTCCAGGCTGTCATAGGAGTTTCTCTCTGCTCCTAAAGTCTACCCACATTTCTTCTTACAGAAGTCTTCTCCATCTTTAAACCAGCAATGCTTCATAAAGCCATTCTGATGTTTCAAATATCTGTGAATTCATTTTTTGCTGTCAGTCAGTGAAAAACTTTTGCTTTTAAAAGGTGCATTAAGACTGTCCTACTCAGATCAACTGATTAGTAACCTTAAGATCAACTGATTAGTAACCTTAATTACATCTGCAAAATCCCTTTGCCATGGAATGTAACATGATCATGGAAATAATGACCCATCATATTCACAGAAGAGAAAATTATATATGCCAAGTGTCACTGGGGGCTATTCTGTGTTAGGAATTATGCCTACCACAAAGTGAATATTGGAAACAATTGTATGTCCATAAATTTGACAACATAGATGAGTTACATAAATTCCTCAAAAGGTAAGAAAATTACTGAAGATTAAATAACCTGGATATTGTTATATCTATTAAAGAAAGATAATTTATAGTTTAAAACCTTTCAAAAGAGAAAGCTCCAGGCTCAGATAGTTTTATTGACATATTCTATTACATGTTGGAGAAGGAAGTAATACCATGTTTCAAAAAGGCCTTTCAGAATACAAGTGAGGGGGGAAACTGCAACTCATTTTAAGACAAGGTTATTGCCCTATACCAAACCAGGAAAAATGCATAAGAAAAAAAAACTACAGACCAATATTCCTAATGACTACAAATACAAAACTTTTAACTAAATACTAGAAAACTAAATTCAACACAGTAAAAAGAAAATATATCCCCTTTAAGTGGATATTGTCCCGAAAACTCAAGATTCATCCAACATTTTTTTAAAAACATCTATCAATGTAATTTACCTAATATAAGACTAATGATTAAAAATGCTATGGTCCCCTCAATAAGCACAGATAAAAACATGTGACAACATCTAACACTCATTTTCTGATTAAAAATAAACAAACAAATAAATAAAACTCTCAGCAAAGTAGGAACAGAAGGGAATTTCATCAACCTGATAAAATACATTTGCAAAGTTTCTACAGCTAACAACATACTTAATGTTGAAAGACTGAACGTTTTTCCCCTAAGATTAGGTACAAATTAAGGACATCCACTCTCACCACCTATATTTGTCATCATACTTGATATCTTAGTGAATGCAACAAGGCAATAAAAAGAAATAAAATCCATACAGATTAAAAAAAGAAATGAAACTCTATTCTCAGACAACATATTTTTCTACATAGATAATCTTAATGAATCCACAAATCTATTAGAACTTGTAAGTTTAACAAAGTCACAAGATACATCAATATAAAAAAAATCAATCACCTATAGTCCAGTATACTTGAGAATTGCCAAGATTAGATTTTAAATGTTTTCACCACAAAAAAAGATTGATAAGTATATGAGGTAATACATATGTAAATTAGCATTGATTTAACCATCTTACAATGTATACATATATCAAAACATTGTATTATATATCATAAATACATATAATTACTAATTATTTGTCAAAATACATAAATAGATAATCCTATTTCTATTCATTAACAATGAAAAATTGGAAGCAAGTTTTTTAGTTTTATTCCATTACAATAGCTGTTTCATATTCAAAAATATGAAGAAATGAAATAGTTAAAATAACTTTCATATTCAAAAATATAAAATAGTTAAATGTAAATTGTGCAATACAAGTGCACTATCGTTATGCTAAAACTAAAAGAACATTGATAAAAGGAACCTAAGAAAACCAAAATAATAAAGAGATCTAGCACATCATGGAATGAACAATTCAATATTTTAAAGATGTCAATCCTTTCCAAAATGATCTATTGGTAAAATAAAACTTCATTCTAAAATCTCAGTGTAGTATTTTTGTCAAAATCAATCAGCCAATTCTAACATTGCATAGAAAAGTGCAGAGACAAGGAGAGCCACACACTTTTGAAAAATAAAAACAAAATTGTACAAAATGTAGGTTATGGAAGATTAATAAGTTCTCAAGGTCTAATGTATAAAAAATGTGACTATAGTTAGCAATACTATATTGTATACTTGAAATTTACACAAAGAAAGAAAGAAGAAAATAAAGATGGAAGGGAGGAAAGAGGGAGGGAAGGGGAGTTATGTGTGGTGATTATACTACTACGCTCATTTGTCAGAATTACATATAAAATAAGTGAGCTAATCTATATGTCAATAAAATCTTAATAAGAATGAGAAAAAAATTTATTCTTCTTCTCTAAGCATCAACTGAGAGCCAATTCCTTTGCAATATTATGAGGCAATTATGAAGCAAATAATTTGTATTTAACATCTTACATCTACCTTTAAAATTTATCTTTCCTGTGGATTTATAATCCATGATATTTCCCCCACCCCATTTAACATTTCTCCCAGTTCCCATCTCCTGGTGCACTAAGCTTGGGAACTCTCCTCCCTCTTATTTATCATCAGAAATATTCGTTCTTGGTCACTATGGATCCAGTTACTTCTTAGAACCACAATACGATCACTCAAAATAGATGACCCTCAAATCACTCTGAGGCCAAGGAAAATAGTTTTTAAATTGCAGGGGTGGGTGTGCTCTTTTTGTGAATTCCTCTAATTATATTATGCATGCAGTAAACTCCTCATCAGATTAATTCTTATCAACTTTAAGAACCAGTGCAGCAAAGAAGAGTTTTTACAGCAAATAATTTATCACTTGGAGCACTGTTTATCCACCCCAGACTTCTCTTTCCTATAGCTCTTTTCTTCAAAATTGTATTTGTTTAAGTCCTCTGAACTCAGGCAGATTGGGCTTTAAAATTCCAGCCCTTTTAGCATTGACATATGAGTCAGCACATTCAATATTTGTCTTTCTGTGCCTGATTTATTTCACTTAACATAATATCCTGAAGTTCCATCCATGCTACAAATGACAGAATTTCATTCTTTTTTATGACTGAATAGTACTCTATTGTGTATATGTACTACATTTTCTTTGTACATTCATCCATTGATGGACACTTAGGCTGATTCCATACCTTGGCTACTGTGAATAATACTGCTATGGGGTGACTCTAGATGCCAATAATTTATTGCATATTTTCAAATAGCTAGAAATGAGGATTTTCAATGTTCCCAACACAAAAAAATGATAAATGTTTGGGAAGAGATAGATGTGCTAATTACCCTGATGTGGTCATTACATATTATTTCCAGGTTCCAAAATATTATACTGTACTACATAAATAAGTGCAATTATTATGCATAAATTTAAAATAATTTTTTAAAAATCTCAGCCTTGCTCTTCTTAGCTTTCTCTCTTTAGTTAATTCACTTTTCTTCTCCTTGTTTTGGCTTCCTCATATTTAAAGGAAGGAAGTGAATCTCATCTAATTCAAGAAGACTTTGTGAAGAATATATGAGAATATAAGTAAAACCCTTAGCACAGTTCTGACACGTAATAAACAAGTGAAAATTAGTAACTACTCTTGCTATTATTAGTATTAGCAACAATTACTCCAATTAAGCATTAAACTAGTAACCACATATATGTGCGTATTTATAAACCTTACTAGATGAAGACGTAGCTATTCACCATATGAAAACAATTTAAAGAGTTGCTTTCTAATATAGGTAAAACAGCAATAATGCTTGCCAAACATGACTCACGTTGAGACACACATCACTGGCAACTAAACCTCAAATGCCATACTTGCAAATGTTACATCATAGAAAGAATAACATTTTACCCCATTCGAATGTTTGTTAATATTACCCTAATTATCAGAAACGCTTTCATGGTGTAAATCTCTTTATACTCATCAAAGCGTTGTTTAGCTTTAAAAAATCACAGCTACAGTGGCCTAGGTCATTAATTATCTTAGGAGCTCAGCACTCTGCTCTCAGTCCAGCAACCATAGGCCACTACTAAGAGTGACTATGGCAACCACCTTGGTGCCCCGATCCTGACAACTTAACAGGAGACATTGTGACAGAAGATATCAGGAGGTACCATTGCCACAGACACTCTCAGAGACAGCTAGTGGTTGCTTGGTAACCTGAGCTACTGGATGGAGTTAGCACAAGATAGAGTGAGGAACTAACGAGGGTTGACAAGAGTTCACACTTACTTGAGAAAGGGAGAGAGGGTATGATGCAGCCATACATTTTCGAGAAGGAAAAGAGCTCAAAATCCATTATATTCTCAGAGATTACATTATAATTTCTGCCACCATCACCTGGAAAAACACACCTGACATTTCACCACTAAAAGGAGAAACTTACAAAATTAATTCCTGAATAATTTTGTATTAGTCAATTAAATATTCTCTATAAATTTTCTGTAAGCATATGTATGATTATGATAATTCACTTAGTGGCTTCTGATATTAATTATTCATTGACTTGACTGTCTGAGGAGTATAACTTATTAAGTTTTATTTATACTTTTAAATATTTGCGATGGCACCAACAAGCAAGGTTGAACAGTCTTACATTAATGAGGGGTTATAATCATGACGGAATTCATGACAGTGGCTTTTTCTCTACTCTAATTTATCTGGTTATACTATATTGCAACTTTAAATAGCACCACTGAGAGTCAGCCCCTTGAAAACTACTTTTTAGTAAAGAGAAATTAACAAATCCTTTCAAGAGTATTAACTCCCATTAGTAACCCAAAACAGACCAAAATCATAATCTCCTATACTATAATTCTCTATAATTTATAATACAAGCCTGATTAATCAAAAGAAAAGTTCTTTTTTTCTTTCCTGGAAATATTTTTGCTTTATTGATTCTTTCCCATTGCTCATTTTACCTATATGACTCTATAAAAATTATACTACATCATATTTTTATCATCTCTACATTATTTGGGGGCTAATGGGCTCCCTATCTTGGCCCACGACTTTTTGGAAGATAGAGGACTTGGAAAAGGAGATGAATATGTGGATTATTTCTATGTATTTCAATTTAGAGTTGGACTGCTTCAAAAAGATAGTCCTGGCAGCAAGGCTAATATTACATTTTAAAGGGAAAAGGAAGAAAAAAGGACAAGTGCAGACACTAAGGCCAATGCTGCCTAAACTGGAAAAAAATAAAAAATTACTGTTATGAATTATTTTCCTAGATTCTGTTCACATGGAGCTTAAAAAGGGAATAGGAGTAGTAGATGTTTTGAAATCAAAATAATTTAAATTAGAAATGGAATACATTTTTACAGCTATTTGTGCAGTATGTTATGAAATGCTTATTGAGCCACTCATATGTGCCATACCCTTAATATAGACTCGCAAAATTTTTAAGTGGAGGCAGAAGGTTAATTATGTCAACATCTCATAATGGTGGATTTGCCTTAGATACAATAAACATACAGAAAAATATAGCATTTCATCTTTTTTTGATTTTATAAATTATAAATGCTGATCTAATACTTATTTTTCCTCCAACTTACTCTTCACTTTTCCCCTGTTCAGCTCTGTTTCTCAGGGAGCCTGACTGAGGTACAGATAGGGTTTTCAGGCTCTGGTGCCAGCTGGCTACCAATGGAATGGTGGCAAAATAGATGGCAAAAGTAAAGAAGAAGCCATATTAATAAATATGAAGTGATGGCCATTTATATTTAAGCATGAGTAATACAATAACTAAATGGAAGCCTCTGTCCACATGGATATGCCTAGTAGACCTTGGGCTTAATTCTCAAATGAACCCTCACTATCTACCCGAGCATACTGAATTATATAATTTTCTTTGCTTCTGCCTGAATACTTCCTGCCTAACTGTAACATTATATATGTTCAATTCCTCTGTCTTAGGTAAACTCAAGACCTTAGCCCATACTCATTGTCAATCCATAACCCAAACCAACTCAATCACCTTCAAGTCTGGATGTATATGGGAAGATTTATATCTCTATAATTTGGAAAATGGAGGTGACATAGATTACCAGGAAATCTAGAAGCAGCAATTAAAACTCGTTAGGTTACATGATTGTATAACTTTGATAAATTTGAATTCTATTTTAAAACTGACAAAAATCAACACCTCTTCCATGTCCCTGCCTTGTTATCCAATTGAAGTCTATAAGGGGAATTTTAATTCTAGAAGGCAGACTATTACTGATGAGCTATCTTCTCTCACAGAAACACACACACTCACGTGTCTGCAATTAGGGGATCAATTTTGGAATGACAACTCAGAGCAAAAAATAATAATTCTATCATAAATGTATAAATGTATATGGGCACTTCATCACATCCTGCAGAGGGCAGAGGGTGTGGTGTGGAAAAAATCCTCAAAATTGAGGGGCACAAAAAGAAAAGTATTTAAAAATAACAATTTGAGAGTAAGCGTAGGTAATGACTTAACACCGTAATTCATTGTCACATATAAATTAAAACAGATGTTTAAAATACCTTATTTTTACACTACAGGCTTGTCTTTCTTAAGAATTAATAAGAATACATCATATTTAGTAGAACATCTATGTGTGGAATTAAGAAAGGTTTCAAACTAGTGTTATTAAACCCAGGAAATAACTCAGCTTTGGTTATAAAGGAAAAATGAAATATGAGGTCTAAAATTCATTTTAATGCCATTTTTGCTAAAATATTCTCTTTATTCTAATGATCATATATTTTACTCTGATAATAAAAACTTCAAATTATGATATTTATTCAGAATGTGTCATATAGCAATAATAATGATATGGAACAATGGTTACAAAACATGGATGGCCCCTTTCATGAAAAGATAGAATAGCAGATGAACACAGAAAAAAAATCAAGTTCAGAGAGCAATTTATTCAGCAGCCAGCAAACACGGATTTGTAGTAATCTAGCCTAGAGGAAATAGAGGTAAAGATGAGTTTTGGGGTATCTGATCTAATGACAGAGATGACCAAAGCTGAACTTTAACATAAATAAATTATTTGCTTCTTCTCCCCTGTCAATCCCTAAGTCTATATGTTTAGTAGCCTTCAGCTTACCACCAGGCTTCAGAACATAAAAAAGGATTCAGCAAAACATCAAAGAACAACATAGATCCTTAAAATACCTTAATGACTCGTCCAACTAAAGTAGGTGGTGGTTCGTGAAATTATGCCCCCTAAGAGCCAATCCATGCAGCACTTAAACTCCAAGTCAGAGAACTGAAAACAGTTGCACAACTCTTTAACGAGACTCAAATGTGTGAGTGAATATAGACCATTTCTATTTGTTTAGATTTATTATTTTATATTCTGGAAGCTTTAATAATTCTATGGAAGAAATGGCTAGCGATTTACCAAAAATTTCTGCATCCCTTTCCATAGTGTGAGTAGTTTTGAGAATCGGTTGTCCAGCCAGGCAGAATTTTTCTCAGATTTCTTGTATATGAAGGAGCCATGCAACAAGTTCTTGATAATGTATTTTTGTCAGAAATGGTGCTTTTCACTTCCACATTGTTAAGAGTAAATATGGCTTCTTTTCCTTCACTCTTCCCATTGTCCAATGAATGAAGAGGACTCTAAGGCCTCAAGAAATAGCATGGTCAACAAGAAAGTAAGATACTGGGTCCCTCAATCACCACATGGAGGAAACCCACCCACCAGGAACATCTGCACTGGGTTGTTATGTGTGCAAGAAAGTAAGCTTTTACTGAAAAAAATCTCCGAAAGCTTTGAGTGAGTTTATGACAGAGACTAGTGATGCCCTAACTAGTATGGATTTCTATAGGAATCATTTAGTGAGTACCTGTTATATGCAAATACAGCAGGGCAGGCTTATTGAAATGTTGCCATCCTTCAAGTCCTAGTTCATAAGTTGCATGTTGTGAGAAACATATTTTAAAATCTAGAATTTGTATATTTATCAAGTACTCATGTTCCAGACATCATACTAAAAGCTTTACAAGCTTTCGATATCTTATCTCATTCAATCCTCTCTGATGGACTTCTCTGGATTATTGGCCCAGCTTATAAGATGTCCCCACCAGCCACACCCACCAACCTACAGCAGTGGACACACAGTTTCTTCTACATGATCTCATACTCCTGGCCAGAGATGATCATAAACCTACAGAAGACTGAACGAAGCAAGAAATCATCAGTGATTGCCTAGCAAAAAGTGGCATAAGCTTTCTTACTCTGATTCAGCTACATGCCCTCCATGTAACATTAACCGACTACGTATAAAATGTGTTTTGTATTTGTATTGTATGTGTGGGAGGGGTTTTTGTTGTTGTTGTTCTACAGAATAAGTATTTTTCATAGGGCCCAGCACACCAAAGATTAAGTCTTTTTCCAGTAGGTAGTATAATATGTCTTTAATAGAATATGTAGGTACATAGTTCCAGACAACCCATATAATTTTAACATATTATCAAAGGGCTTGAGATTAGAGGTTATATTTCTTTGATGATTTGTATGTTTTTGTAGTATCTAATGTTCTGGCAAGGCTGGCATATTAATAGTTGACTTATGAGTTATAATTTCAAGGGCACTAACTGTCTCCCACCGAATAAAAAATAAATCTCTCATTTTGGCTTTCCATGTACCTGATACCTCACCAGTACAGCCTTCTAATGTCATCTTGGTTAAAGCAATTATGTTTTCTGAAAATGTGAGATATCATCAACCTATTGTTGTTCTAAGCCATGAAAAAGGGAAATCTTGAAGAAAAAGACCCCAAGATGTATTATTTTACAAAAGGAATGAGGTCAGAAACACTGAGGAATTATTCCCTTAATGAGCATACATCATTAGGATTCTGGGCCCTAAAATTGCATAAAGGCATCAGGATCCTGAAAATGTGGAGTTACAGATCTCTAGCATTTTCCAGGAATAACTATTGTAAGCTAGGCTGGTATTGGATACTCATCCTATTCTCCCTAAACTCTGATGAAACCTGCACTCCTGAGTTTATAAGGACAGAGAACTTATATTTTGGCTCATGCTGTACTTCAGTATAGAATTACTTTATTTTTACTATATTGTACCAACAGTAACTCCAGGGAGGCAAAGAAATCAAAGAAGCTGTATTTCTCACTAAATACATTGTATATACCCACATGTATACACAATGCTCTCTGTGACTCTTCAGAGATAGTCATCTAAAAGGCTTACAGAGAACTTCTCTTCCTGCAAAAATGAGGGAGTTGCGTTCCTCAAATACTACATAAATCTACTTTCCCAAGAGAAGAGGATATATCAATATCTATGTTATTCAAGGGACCTAATAGATCCTGCAACATAAATGAACAATAATAAAGTATATTACTGACACAGATAAAAATTGAGGTGGCATGGATGGAACTGGAGATCATTATTCTTAGTAAAATGGCTCAGAAACAGAAAGTCAAAAATCACATGTTCTCACCTATAAGTGCTGGTTTAATAATGGGTACATAGGGACATGTAGAAAGGGATAATAGACATTGGAGACTCCGAAAGTTGGGAGGGTGGAGAAGGGAGAGATGAAATATTATCCAGGGGATACAATGTATACTATGTGTATGATGGGTATACTAAAAGCCCGGACTTCACCACTACACAATACATGCATGTAACACATGCACCCCTAAATCCATATAAACAAAACTTTTTAAAAATTGACTGCCATAATAGTACACAAGTACACAGAGTACACTGCCATCATAGTACACTAGATAGGGGAATAGGCTGGGACAATCCCACCCTGGGTGCAGGGCTCCAGGGGCCATATAAGTGGGACAATGACCCCACAAAGAAAGGCTTTGAATATATGTAGTTATTTCTAGCCTACTATGCTTTCTGCTATATAACAATATATGTTTGAGACAGTGCTTCATGTGGGAAAGATGAGGAAATCCTACCAAATGTTGGCTTTTTCTTTTTCTTTGTTTTTTTTTTAAATTATTATTATACCTTAAGTCCTAGGGTACATGTGCACAACGTGCAGGTTTGTTTCATAGGTATGCTTGTGCCATGTTGGTTTCCTGCACCCATTAACTCGTCATTTACATTGGGTATTTCTCCTAATGCTATCCCTCCCCCAGCCCCCCACTCCATGACAGGCCCCGGTGTGTGATGTTCCCCACCCTGTGTCCAAGTGTTCTAATTGTTCAATTCCCACCTACGAGTGAGAACATGTGGTGTTTGATTTTCTGTCCTTGTGACAGTTTGCTCAGAATGATGGTTTCCAGCTTCATCCATGTCCCTGCAAAAGACATGAACTCATGTTTTTTATGGCTGCATAGTATTCCATGGTGTACATGTGCCACATTTTCTTAATCCAGTCTATCACTGATGGATATTTGGGTTGGTTCCAAGTCTTTGCTATTGTGAATAGTGCAGCAGTAAACATATGTGTGCATGTGTCTTTATAGTAGCGTGGTTTATAATCCTTTAAGTATATACCCAGTAATGAGATTGCTGGGTCAAATGGTATTTTTAGTTCTAGATCCTTGAGGAATCGCTGTGCTGTCTTTCACAATGGTTGAACTAACTTATGCTCCCACCAAGTAATTAATACCCTGTGTAAAAGTGTTCCTATTTCTCCACGTCCTCTCCAGTATCTGTTGTTTCCTGACTTTTTAATGATTGCCAATCTAACTGGTTTGAGATGGTATCTCACTGTGGTTTTGATTTGCATTTCTCTGATGACCAGTGATGATGAGCATTTTTTCATGTGTCCATTGGCGAATAAATGTCCTCTTTTGCGAAGTGTCTGTTCATATCCTTTGCCCACTTTTTGAGGGGTTGTTTTTTTGTTGAAAATTTGTTTAAGTTCTTTGTAGATTCTGGATATTAGCCTTTTGTCAGACGGGTAGATTTCAAAAATTTTCTCCCATTCTGTAGGTTGCCTGTTTACTCTGATGGTAGGTTTTTTTTGTTTGTTTGTTTGTTTGTTTGTTTTTGCTGTGCAGAAGCTCTTTAGTTTAAAAAGATCCCATTTGTCAATTTTGGCTTTTGTTGCCATTGCTTTTGGTGTTTTAAACATGAAGTCCTTGCCCATGCCTCTGTCCTGAACGGTATTGCCTAGGCTTTCTTCTAGGGTTTTTATGGCTTCAGGTATAACATTTAAGTCTTTAATCTATCTTGAATTAATTTGTGTATAAGGTGTAAGGAAGGGATCCAGTTTCAGTTTTCTATATATGGCTAGCCAATTTTCCCAACACCATTTATTAAATAGGGAATCCTTTCCCCATTTCTTGTTTTTGTCAGGTTTGTCAAAGATCAGATGGTTGTAGATGTGTGGTGTTATTTCTGAGGCCTCTGTTCTGTTCCCTTGGTCTATATATCTGTTTTGGTACCAGTACTATGCTGTTTTGGTTACTGTAGCCTTATAGTATAATTTCAAGTCAGGTAGCGTGATGCTTCCAGCTTCGTTCTTTTGGCTTAGGATTGCCTTGGCAAAGGGGCCTCTTCTTTGGTTCTGAAAGAACTTTAAAGTAGTATTTTCCAGTTTTGTGAAGAAAGTCACTGGTAGCTTGATGGGGATGGCATTGAATCTATAAATTACCTTGCGCAGCACGGCCATTTTCACGATATTGTATTCTTCCTATCCATGAGCATGGAATGTTCTTCCATTTGCTTGTGTCCTCTTTTATTTGGTTGAGCAGTGGTTTGTAGTTCTCTTTGAAGAGGTCCTTCACATCCCTTGTAAGTTGGATTCCTAGGTATTTTATTCCCTTTGTAGCAATTGTGAATGGGAGTTCACTCATGATTTGGCTCTCTGTTTGTCTGTTGTTGGTGTATAGGAAGGCTTGAGATTTTTTGCACCTTTTGTATCCTGAGATTTTGCTGAAGTTGCTTATCAGCTTAAGAAGATTTTGGGCTGAGACAATGGGGTTTTCTAAATATACAGTCATGTCATCTGCAAACAGGGACAATTTGATTTCTGCTTTTACTAATTGAGTACCCTTTATTTCTTTCTCTTGCCTGATTATCCTGGCCAGAACTTCCAACACTATACTGAATAGAAGTGGTGAGAGAGGGTATCCCTGTCTTGTGCCAGTTTTCAAAGGGAATGCTTCCAGTTTTTGTCCATTCAGTATGATATTGGCTGTGGGTTTGTCATAAAGAGCTCTTATTATTTTGGGATATGGTCCATCAATACATTGTTGAGAGTTTTTAGCATGAAGGCAGTTGAATTTTGTCGAAGGCCTTTTCTGCATCTACTGAGATAATCATGTGTTTTTTGCCGTTGGTTGGGTTCATGTGATGGATTACATTTATTGATTTGAGTATGTTGAACCAGCCTTGCATCCCAAGGATGAAGCCGACTTGATTGTGGTGGATAAGCTTTTTGATGTGCTTCTGGATTCAGTTTGCCAGTATTTTATTGAGGATTTTTGCATCAATGTTCATCAGGGATATTGGTCTAAAATTCTCTTTTTTTGTTGTGTCTCTGCCAGGCTTTGTTATCAGGATGATGCTGGCCTCATAAAATGAGTTAGGGAGGATTCTCTCTTTTTCTATTGATTGGAATAGTTTCAGAAGGAATGGTACCAGCTCCTCTTTGTACCTCTGGTGGAATTTGGCTGTGAATCCATCTAGTCCTGGAGTTTTTTTGGTTCTTAGGCTATTAATTATTGCCTCAATTTCAGAGCCTGTTATTGGTCTATTCAGAGATTAAACTTCTTCCTGGTCTTTAGTCTTGGGAGGGTGTATGTGTCCAGGAATTCCTCCATTTCTTCTAGATTTTCTGGTTTATTTGCATAGAGGTGTTTATAGTATTCTCTGATGGTAGTTTGTATTTCTGTGGAATTGGTGGTGATATCCCCTTTATCATTTTTTATTGTGTCTATTTGATTCTTCTCTCTTTTCTTCTTTATTAGTCTTGCTGGTGGTCTATCAATTTTGTTGATCTTTTCAGAAAACCATCTCCTGAATTCATTGATTTTTGAAGGTTTTTTTGTGTTTCTATCTCCTTCAGTTCTGCTCTGATCTTAGATATTTCTTGCCTTCTGCTAGTTTTGAATTTGTTTTTGCTTCTCTAGTTCTTTTAATTGTAATGTTAGGGTGTTGATTTTAGATATTTCCTGCTTTCTCTTGTGGGCATTTAGTGCTATAAATTTCCCTCTACACACTGCTTTAAATGTGTCCCAGAGATTCTGGTATATTGTGTCTTTTTTCTCATTGGTTTCAAAGAACATTTTTATGTCTGCCTTCATTTCGTTATTTACCCAGTAGTCCTTTAGGAGCAGGTTGTTCAATTTCCATGTAGTTGTGTGGTTTTGAGTGAATTTCTTAATCCTGAATTCTAATTTGATTACACTGTGATCTGAGAGACAGTTTGTTGTGAATTCTGTTCTTTTATATTTGCTGAGGAGTGCTTTACTTCCAACTAAGTGGTCAATTTTGGAATAGGTGCAATGTGGTGCTGAGAAGAATGTATATTCTGTTGATTTGGGGTGGAGAATTCTGTAGATGTTTATTAGGTCTGCTTGGTGCAGAGCTGAGTTCAATTCCTGGATATCCTTGTTAATTTTCTGTTTCATCAATCTGTCTGATATTGACAGTGGGGTGTTAAAGTCTCTCATTAATATTGTGTAGGATTCTAAGTCTCTTTGCAGTTCTCTAGGGACTTGCTTTATGAATCTGGGTGCTCCTGTATTGGGTGCATATATATTTAGGATAGTTAACTCTTCTTGTTGTGTTGATCCCTTTACCATTATGTAATGGCCTTCTTTGCCTCTTTTGATCTTTTTTGGTTTAAAGTCTGTTTTATCAGAGACTAGGATTGAAATTCCTGGGTTTTTTTTTGCTTTCCATTTTCTTGGTAGATCTTCCTCCATCCCTTTATTTTGAGCTATGTGTGTCTTTGCACATGAGATGGGTCTCTGAATACAGCACACTGATGGTTCTTGACTCTTTATCCAATTTGCCAGTCTGTGTCTTTTAATTGGGGCATTTAGCCCATTTTTCTTTAAGGTTAATATTGTTATGTGTGAATTTGACCCTGTCATTATGATGTTAGATGGTTATTTTGCCCATTAATTGATATGATTTCTTCATAGCATCAATGATCTTTACAATTTAGCATGTTTTTGCAGTGGCTGGTACCAGTTGTTCCTTTCCATGTTTAGTGCTTCCTTCAGGAGCTCTTGCAAGGCAGGCCTGGTGGTGACAAAATCTCTTAGCATTTACTTGTCTGTAAAGGATTTTATTTCTCCTTCACTTATGAAGCTTAGTTTGGCTGGATATGAAATTTTGGGTTGAAAATTCTTTTCTTTAAGAATGTTGAATATTGGCCCCCACTTCTTCTGGCTTGTAGAGTTTCTGCCAAGAGATCCGCTGTTAGACTGATGGGCTTCCCTTTGTGGGTAAACCAACCTTTCTCTCTGGCTGCCCTTCACATTTTTTTCCTTCATTTCCACCTTGTTGAATCTGACAATTATGTGCCTTGTGGTTGCTCTTCTTGAATAGTATCTTTGTGGTGTTCTCTGTATTTCCTGAATTTGAATATTGGCCTGCCTTGCTAGGTTGGGGAAGTTCTCCTGGATAATATCCTGAAGAGTGTTTTCCAACTTGGTTTCATTCTCCCCATCACTTTCTGGTACACCAGCCAAATGTAGATTTGGTCCTTTCACATAGTCCCATATTTCTTGGAGGCTTCGTTCATTCCTTTTTACTCTTTTTTCTCTAAACTTCTCTTCTTGCTTTTTTTCATTAATTTGATCTTCAGTCATTGATACTTGATTGAATCAGTTTTGAAGCCTGTGCATGCATCACAAAGTTCTCATGCCATGGTTTTCAGCTCCATCAGGTCATTTAAGGTCTTCTCTACACTGTTTATTCTAGTTAGCCATTTTTTAAATCTTTTTTCAGGATTTTTAACTTCCTTATGATGGGTTTGAACATCCTTCTTTATCTCAGAGAAGTTTGTTATTACCGACCTTCTGAAGCCTACTTCTGCCAGCTCGTCAAAGTCATTGTCTATCCAGCTTTATTCCATTGCTTGTGAGGAGCTGTGATCCTTTTGAGGAGAAGAGATGCTCTGGTTTTTAAAATTTTCAGCTTTTCTGCTCTGGTTTCTCCCCATCTTTGTGGTTTCATCTACCTTTGGTCTTTGATGTTGGTTACCTGCAGATGGGGTTTTGGTGTGGATGTCCTTTTGGTTGATGTTGGTGCTATTCCTTTCTGTTTGTTAGTTTTCCTTCTAACAGTCAGATCCCTCAGTTGCAGGTCTGTTGGAGTTTACTGGAGGTCCTCCCCAGACCCTGTTTGCCTGGGTATCACCAATGGAGGCTGCAGAACAGCAAATATTGCAGAACAAAAAATATTGCTGCCTGATCCTTCCTCTGGAAGCTTTGTCCCAGAGGGGCATCTGCCTGTATGTGGTGTCAGTCAGTCCCTATTGGGAGGTGTCTCACAGTTAGGCTACACAGGGGTCAGGGACCCACTTGAGGAGGCAGTCTGTCCATTCTCAGAGCTCAAACACCATGCTAGGAGAACCACTGCTCTCTTCAGAGCTGTCAGACAGAGACATTTAAGTCTGCAGAAGTTTCTGCTGCCATTTGTTCAGCTATGCCCTGCCCCCAGAGGAGGAGTCTATAGAGGCAGCTGTACTGCAGTGGGCTCCGCCCAGTTTGAGTTTCCCAGCAGTTTACCTACCCAAGCCTCAGCAATGGTGGACACCCCTCCCACTGCTGGGCTGCTGCCTCAAAGGTCAATTTCAGACTGCTGCGCTAGCAGTGAGCAAGCATCCGTGGATGTGGAACCCACAGAGCCAGGCATGGGATATATAATCTCCTGGTGTGACATTTGCTAAGACCATTGGAAAAGCACAGTATTTGAGTGGGAGTGTCCCATTTTTCCAGGTACAGTCTGTCATGGCTTCCCTTGTCTAGGACAGGGAAATCTCCCAACCCCTTGTGCCTCCCAGGTGAGAAGATGCCCCACCCTGCTTCAGCTCACCTTCCGTGGGCTGCACCCACTGTCTAACCAGTTCCAATGAGATGAACCAGGTACCTCAAGTGGAAATGCAGAAACCACCCATCTTCTGCGTTGGTCATGCTGGGAGCTGCAGACTGGAGCTGTTCCTATTAGGCCATCTTGGAATGGACCGGCTTTTTCTTTTTCCATAAAATCAGAGGTCATTGAAGAAAAGAGGGTGAAGATAAGAGTCAGAAGTTTAAGGAGCCCAGAAAAATACTTAAAATAGGCCTCATGATAAGTGGGAGAGTGAGTCACAGTACTATTATTGGCCATTGTCAACAATTCATTTGATATTGCTTATGAGTTTAAGTGAAATCAATTTACTCCTATATGGGATTTTCTTTAGCAGTTCTCAGCTTTGTGATATAGTCTGATATGGTTTAGCTGTGTCCTCACCCAAATCTTATCTTGAATTGTAGCTCCCATAATTCCCAAGTGTCTTGAACCTGGTGGGAGGTAATCGAATAATGGGAGCAGATGTCTCCCATGCTGTTCTCATTACGGTGAGTTAATTTCATGAGATCTGATGGTTTTATACAAGGCAGTTCCCCTGCACATACTCTCTTGCCTGCCATCATGTGAGACTTGACTTTGCTCCTCATGCACCTTCTGCCATCATTGTGAGGCCTCCCCTACCATGTGGAACTGAATCAATTAAACTTCTTTCCTTTATAAATTACCCAATCTCTGCTCTGCCTTTATTAGTAGTGTGAGAACAGACTAGTACTGTAAATTGGTATCTGGAGTGGGGTGCTTCTGTAAAGATATCCAAAAATATGGCAGCAACTACCAGGCAGAGGTTATAACAGTTTGGAGGGCTCAGAAGAAGATAGGGAAATGTGGGATAGTTTGGAACTTCCTAGAGACTTGTTGAATGGCTTTGACAAAAATGGCAATAGTGATATGGACAACAAGGTCCAGGCTGAGGTGGTCTAAAATGGAGATGAGGAATTTGTTGGGGACTGGAGTAAAGGTAACTCTTGCCTACACAAAGAGATTGGCAGCAGTTTGCCACTACCCTAGAGATCTGTGGAACTTTAAACTTCAGAGATATGATTTAGGGTATGTGGTGTAAGAAATTTCTAAGCAGCAAAGTGTTCAAAAGGAAGCAGAGTATAACAGTTTGTAAATTTTGCAGCCTGACAGTGCAATAGAAAATAAAACTCCACTTTCTGGGGAGAAATTCAAACCTGCTACAGAAATTTGCCTAAGTAACAAGGAGCAAAATGTTAATCATCAAGACAATGGGGGAAAATGTCTCCAGGGTATGTCAGAGACCTTTATGGAAGCCTCTCCAATCACAGGCCTAGAAGCCTAAAAGGAAATAATGGTTTCACGGGCTGGGCCCAGGACTCCTCTGCTGGATGCAGCCTAGGGACTTGGTGCCCTCCATCCCAGACACTCCAGCCATGGCTAAAAGGGGCCAAGGTACAGCTTGGGCTGTGGCTTCAGAGGGTGCAAAACCCCAAGCCTTGGCAGCTTCCACATGATGTTGAGCCTGCAGGTGCACAGAAGTCAAAATTTGAGATCTGAGAACCTCCACCTAGATTTCAGATGATGTATGAAAATGCATGGATGTCCAGGAATAAGTTTGCTGCAGAGGTGGAGTCTTCATGGAGAACCTCTGCTAGGGAAGTGTAGAAGGGAAATGTGGAGTCAGAGCTCCCAGACAGAGTGCCCACTAAGGGAGCCTAGTGGAGCTGAAGAAGAGGGACATCATCCTGCAGACCCTAGAATGGTAGATCCACTGACAGCTTGCACCATGCACCTGGAAAAGCTGCAGACATGCAACACCAGCCCATGACAGCAGTTGGGAGGGGGTGCTGTACCCTGCAAAGCCACAGGGGCAGAGGTGCCCAAGACTGTGGGAGCCCACCTCTTGCATCAGCATGACCTGGATGTGAGACATGGAGTCAAAGGAGATTGTTTTGGAATTTTAAGGTTTAATGACTGCCTTATTGCATTTTGAACTTGCACCAGGCCTGTAGCCCCTTCGCTTGGGCCAATTTCTCCCATTTGGAATGGGTCTATTTACCCAATACCTGTACCCCCATTGTATTTAGGAAGTAGCTAGTTTGCTTTTAATTTTATATGCTTATAGCTGAAAGGGACTTGCTTTGTCTCAGATGAGACTTTGGATTGCAGACTTTTGAATTAATGCTGAAATGAGCTAAGACTTTGGGGGATTGTTGGGAAGGCATGATTGGTTTTGAAATGTGAAGACATGAGATTTGGGTGGACCAGTGGTGGAATGATATGTTTGGCTGTGCCCCCACCCAAATCTTATCTTGAATTATAGCTCCCATAATTTCCATGTGTCATGGGAGGGACTTGGTGGGAGGTAAATTAGTCATGGGGGTGGGTCTTCCTTGTGCTATTCTCATGACAGTGAATAAGTCTCATGAGATCTGGTGGTTTTGTAAAGAATAGTTTCCCTGAACATACTCTCTTGCCTGCCACCATTTAAGACATGACTTTGTTCCTCATTTGACTTCTGTCATGATTCTGAGGCCTCTCCAGTCATGTGGAAATGTGAGTCAATTACACTTTTTTCCTTTATAAATTACCCAATCTTGGGTATGTTTTCATTAGCAGCATCAGAACAGACTAATTTATTGGAATAAAAAAAAATTTTCCCAGAAAAATAGGTTGGGATTTTGTCAGAAAGATAAAATAAAAAGAGAAAGATAATCAAGTAATGATGTGGCATCAACTAATGGATTTTTGAGATAATAATCTGGGAATATAAACTGAAAACTGAGGGAAGTAACAAAAGTAGAAGGCCAATGGATAGAAAAAAGGTAGAATGATCAATAGATTATAGGTTCTGATGAGGTGCAGATCTTGAATAGTGAAAACAATTGAACAAGCAAGCAGGAAGGAGAAAATATTATGGTAACAGAGATGAAATAATGATTTTGAAAATGGAGAATTCATGTCCATTGATAAGGTTCAAGTTATGATATGGTGAAGATGTGAAGGTCACTGAAGATGAAGAGGATGAGAAATTGAGAGGCCATGGTATTGGATAAGCCATCCACAGGACATCAAGTCCCCAGAATGATAGCAGGATACTTAATGAGAGTAATCTGCAAATTATAGAACCTTATATAAGACTCTGTTGAATTACAGAGTCTTCAATAAATGAAGTAGATTAACTGCAGTGAGAAGGGGGAGAGTATAGTGTAGTAAAAGGTATCATGAAAGTCCAAGATAAAATGGTGGAGAGGTACTGTCTGCATACAGCAGTGGGGATAAATGGAGACTAAGCACATCAGCTCTTAATGTAAAATCCCTGTCTGGAAGGACTACAGAGGATGTGGTCCCCTGGGGTGGTAGAGTAGGGGGAAGTTTAATTGAAGCAAGGAAAGGAAAGAAACTCTAGAAGATGAAATTAAGAATGCCAGGGAGTTGGCTGGGTGTGGAACAATAGTTAAAGATGTCATACATAGTCATATATGAGGATTAGAGGGAAGAGCACCTGGAAAAGCTGCAGACATGCAACACCAGCCCATGACAGCAGTTGGGAGGGGGTGCTGTACCCTGCAGCACCTTCCTTATTCCTTAGGAATAAGGAAGTTCAGGGCATTGTAGGAATAATACTGTGGTAACGTAAGAAACTCAGAGGTTATACACATTTGGGGATGATTATTGCAAATAAAGACAAGCAGTTCAGGAATTTTTGTCGATTCTCTTTGAGGAAAGTGGACAATAACCCTAATGGTAATCTGAATCATTTATTGCTCCTTACAGTTGCTAAGTATTTTTCACTTTTATTCAAACCCATAGCAAGCTGAGTATTAATCAATGTTTGCAATCCCTTATCGATCAGGTATGCATAGGATTTCACATTTTTAATGTTGCAAAAGATAGGTGAGTAATTTTAGATTATTTTTGGTTAATCATTAAATATGACATTTTATCCTTGTTAAATAAATTATGTGTATCAATTTAACTAGAGCAGGGTCAATCACCACATTGCCAACATTATAGGTTTTAAATTTTTTACAACTTGGGATTACTATTACCTATTTCCATTCCTTTGCCTTGAAACTAAACACATGTATATATCTTTATTTAAAAGGTAAAGACAATGGTGAAAATCTTTTTAAAATTTAGCAAACAAATCATTAATAATTTGTTTAATTTTAGTAAAAAGAAGAAAAATTGGTGTTTGAAAAAATGTGTGATTGACTTTAACATTATAAACAGGTGAAAGTTAATTAATTTTAATTAACTCCAACCATATCTTAGAAATAGAGAAAAGGAAGTGCATTCTTGGGGTCTTTTGGCTACACATAAAGATAGCCTCCAGTTAGATGTATTGAACAGTTTCAGGGGCTGCTCTGCCTCAGTGAGCAGAGCTATCAGAAGAAACCAGCAGAGAGTAGCACACTTTCTATGGGCTGGGAAAACAAAGGGTAGCGTTTTAAACACACACACAATAAACACTCAGAGAAGAAAAAGGACAAAAATGAGTAATCAGTTTCTGTGTAAAAGTGCTGTTTTTAAAGGTGAGCTTCTTTAGCTATTTGCAGGTCCAATTTGCCAAATTACAACATTTGAACATTATCATAATCTGATATCATAACAAGGCATTGATGTGTGCAGACACTGGTGTGTGTTCTGATGCCTCTGCCTTTGTCTGTTTTTCTTCAAGTGACTGCCTGATAATCTGCACTTTTTATTTCCTCATAGATCTCTCAAGGTCTAAAGAAATGAAATCCTTGGAGGTGTCATTGAGAGACATAAGATATGCAAGACTGAATTTCTAACACAGAAGAGCTTAGCACAGGCATCTTTTCCACTAGGGTGAAAAAAAGACATCCCTCCTTTTGTGGTCCACCTGGCAGAGCCGGATGTTTGGCTTAGGTCTGACAGTATGATCGCAGCAAGGAGGGGTCTGGCCAGTGGAAGGGGTACTTCCTAATTAATGCTGCAGTGCCAGGCATCTTCTTAGATGCAGCATTGTAGCAGGATGTGTTTTTGGCTGTAATTTTTCTCAGAACAAAAACATGAGGAATAGGGTACGTCTGTCTGTCTGTCAACTCTCTGGGTAACACATTAAAAGGCAACAAGACCTGAAACTCCATCTTAGTCACCCATCTGACATCCAAAAAACCCCAAATGCTTCCATAGCCTAAAGTTGCATTACTTTCCACTGTGCTTCCAACAAAACTCAAAACTAAACCTTTTACGTTAAGTTCTGTGCTCTCAATCTCTAAACAAAGTCTCCATGATAGTTTCCTTAATTATTGCAGAGACTTCTCAGCTGTTCCTAAGAATGTTGACAAGGACTCTAGAAGTAGTAGAATCTCTCTTAACTTTGTTCATGTCAGGGAGAAAGGAGTTGATTTTTGGAGAATGATCATTACCTGAGTCATTTTTAAAACAGAAGACACTGGGGTTATGTTTAAACAAAGAAGCAACACCAGACTAAATGGGGAAAGTGCAGTCAATCACGTAAGATGGACTGAAAGATCCAGATGTATACTGAAACTTGCCTCTTTTTTGTTTCATATTTCTCTCTACAAAAATTCAAACTATTTTCCAGCAACCTACAGACTCAGTCTATTCCAAAGTTTAAGAGTTAATATTGATATTAGGCACTGAGAACATAAGGAGTCTTCATTTAAAGTCCTCTAGGCTTATGTTATCATTGTTCTTATCTGTCCCCTTGTGTCCCAGTTGAGAAAACTTGCTCAATTATAGTCACATAGCATCTGCACAATTCCCTGTATGTGAATCCACACTATAACCCATCTACCATTAAATGTTATTGATTCAGCCATGTCATAAGCTACAAAACCATTCACATGACTGCCTGAGGCCTACAAAGTCAATGACAAAGCTGGGTTCACACCAAAAGGAAAACTTAGAAACATTTGGTAAGCTTTATTTTACAAATTTAGTTAAGAAATGTAATGGAACTGGAATTATTGTAGCCAGGGAAAATAGAGATGATAATTATGTTTTAAGTATAGAAAATATTTTTCACAAGATGATAACCAAACAGCTTTTTTGTTTTAACCACAGGTACAATGAGAATTAGGCGACATATAACAATTGTTAATACAATTGTTTCCATTAAGATAATGGAAAATGCGCAAGCCTAGGTATCAAGATTTACATACACTCTCATGCACATGCACAGGCACCTCTCCATACTCCAACTACGTTATTGGGTGAGTCACTGAATATCACCTTTCCTCTCATTTGTATCCATTATCAGTAAAACACAAGATTCACACACAATCTTCAATCCTGACTTATTGGAATCTGTTAATAATCATACAGACCTCCCTCATGTGGCTATAGTTTGGATGTTTGGTCTGTTCCAAATCTGCTGGAATTTGATCTTCAGTGTTGCAGGTGAGGTTTACTGGGAGGTGTCTGAGTCATGGAGGTGGATCTCTCATGAATGGCTTGGTGCCAACCCCGAGGTAATCAGCGAGTTTTTGCTCTATTAGTTCAAAAGAGAGTTGATTGTTTAAAAGAGAGTGGCACCCCTTCCCTCTCTCTGTTGCTCCCTGTCTTGCCAGGTGACACGCCTCCCCTTCCTCCTTTACGGTAATTGGAAGCTTCCTGAGCTCCTCACCAGAGGCAGGTTCTGGTGCCATGTTTCTTGTACAGCCTGCAAAAGCATGAGCCAAATAAACCTTTTTAAAAAAATAAATAAATAAATTTCCCAGCCTCAGGTACTCCTTAACAGCAAAGCTAACAGACTAAGACATCTACCCCAGAAAATCCAACTAAAATTAAATATTTTCAACTGATTCAGAGTTACACACTGTCAGAAGCACTAAAATAAAAAATCAAGGTCAATCTGGTCACATTACAAAGTACATTAAAGCTAGCTGCTGTAACAGGCAAACCTATAAACAGGTGAGAAAGTTGATTTTTCATTCAAGTAAAAATTGTAGGTGTTATGTCAAATGAGAGTGAAGCTGGAGAGGAAAGATGAAGCTCCTGGCCGGGTGCGGTGGCTCAAGCCTGTAATCCCAGCACTTTGGGAGGCCGAGACGGGCGCATCACGAGATCAGGAGATGGAGACCATCCTGGCCAACACGGTGAAACCTCGTCTCTACTAAAAAATACAAAAAACTGGCCGGGCGAGGTGGCGGGCGCCTGTAGTCCCAGCTACTCCGGAGGCTGAGGCAGGAGAATGGCGTGAATCCGGGAGGCGGAGCTTGCATTGAGCTGAGATCCGGCCACTGCACTCCAGCCTGGGTGACAGAGCCAGACTCCGTCTCAAAAAAAAAAAAAAAAAAAAAAAAACAAAAGAAAGAAAGATGAAGCTCCTGCTTCATGTAGTCATTCACGGACACTGTCTCATGGGGTCTCTCCTCTCTTCAACATTTGATTTCCGTGGTTGTCTTGGGGATCAACATCCAGACAACATTTGGAAGAAAGAGGGTCAGTGGAACATCAAATGCTGATATTGTCATTAGGCAGTTGGTGGAATTATAATTGCTAACAGTCGAAGTAATTTGGACAAACAAACAGGGAAAATTCTATTTTTCTATTTCAATAATATCATGATTTGTAGGGGAAATATCTGTTTTTATTTGCTCAAGGGTTTTCATTTAGAAAAACATCCGGTGGAGAAGACTTTTATACCATGAATAATCATCTCTTACTTTGTGATCATGTTTGTCACTTTACAAATGAAAGTTTGTCATTTGAGACTTTAGAATGATTATTGTCATCTCTCAATAACAGGAGATGCAATGTATGTACCCTGCCACCAGGTGGTGGTTCCTCTAATATGTGCTTTGAGAATAAAATTAAAACTAGAAATGATTTCTCATTTAGTTCACTGAACTATAACTTTCTATGCTGCTTATATTTAGCTATTTTAATTATCAGATTTAGCCTGGCATTCTAAGATCTCTATTCTCAGTCCCCAGTTTATATAGAAAAGCAAATCTATAAATCTAGTGTGATCTCTATTGCTCACGTTTTATTTCTCATTATACTTTTGTGTCCTTTTTTTTAAAATTAATCTAGTACTGTAGAGTGCCTAGTATGCAGTAGGGCTAAATCAATGCATATTTTAAGGTTTCACTCATTTATTCCATTTATCTAAAATGCGTTAGCACGTTATTCATAAAAGTCCTTCAATAAAAATTAAAATTGGATGTCATTTCTCCCATAATTGTCTTAGTAAGAAAGAGGTAATATCCCTCCTCCGACCCATACCCAGGTAAGTGCTACTTTTTTTTTTTTTTTTTTTACACAACTGTAGCTCTTATGCACTGTGTCCAATTGTAGCTTTCAAACGTTATTCTCTTATCTTGATGTCCCATAGTTCTTAGCACAGTTTTTGGACATTCAATGACTATTAGTTGAACGGATGCATTTCATCACCACATTTTAGAAAAAGTTGTAAAAGGAAATTCCTACAACATAATTATTACATTTTTATTCGTCCTTAACTTTTCCTTTGTCATTTTATCCTGAATTCTAATTTGAAGTCAAATTCGCTACATTGTAGTTTAAAAGTTATTGAGGTGCCAAGTCTTCAAAAGTTAAGCAAGCTGGTATCAATATTTCTTGAGGTATTAACACTTTGTCTTGGGGCAAATCTTTGGCCTCTTTCCAGGTTAATCAAAAGGCAGATTTTCTTTTGCCTGACTTACTAACTGAATCAATTAAATAAACTTTTTTTTTTTTTAACCAATCCTAGCTCCATCTTTGCCCATGAGTCTCTCTTCTGACTGTTTAAGGTTACTTTCAACATCTAACACCAGAATATTTAAGAAAACCATTACTCTTTTATTCGTTATTAAAATAAAACATGACAAGCACTCACTATGTTTTCTTTCACTGGAATTAGTAGCTAGGTGACCTTGAACTATATGTCCAATAATTCTTCTTTCAGAAACACTCTAGCAATAAATGGATTTTCTAAACCTGTCCTAGTACAGAGTTCCCAAAGCAGCTTCCTGAAGGAGTTTATGCTCTTCCTAAAGAAGAGAACATTTTTAAATAAAGCTATTTTAAAATGAGGTTTAGGGATGGAAATTTAAAGCAGTTTCATGACAGTAAAATTTATCTCTTTTGGCAGTTCTGATATTTATGTATTGGGTTTTGTCAAAGCTAGGTCACCTTTCTCTGCAACCATTTGGTCTGTTTTAAAAAGTGATTTCCCAAAGACCAAAGACTACCCTATTCTATTTAGAGTCCAACTTCCCACTGTCAGAACTTAAAATTCCCCAGACTCTAATGGCAGTGCTGCTTTAGGTCAAACTACAGTCAAATACAACTGCCTAGGCTTACCCTCAAAAAGATCTGTCTTCACAAGGGTTAACAGTACCAGTTATGACAGTGTCCATAGCTGTTCCACTGAAGTGCTGTGACTACAGACCCCTATGCCTAGGTCCCAGATGGTTTTGGTTGGGTTTGCAAATACTCAATTGGGCACATATTCAACATTTAATATGTGCCACATATTGTATTAGCTCCAAAGATGCAAAGTTAAATAAGACGATATTCCTGCCATTGAGAAGTTTACAGTAAATTGGTCATTGCTTTACTGGACATCTTGCCCGTATTTCTGTGTTTTCCTAGGTCCTTGACCTTTAGCCTGATGTCATTTAAATAATTGACTTTCCAGACATCCTGCATTTTAAGAGTGTTCCAGTGCTCCCTGTTGGTATAATCTGTGACCAAACATTTATCTTACAGTCTTTATCCATTGAGATCTGGCACCCACCCAACTGAAGGAATAAAAATAATTAATAAACATTAGATAATAATATCTGAGCTCATGATAAGGCTTACAGATTTTTCCAAAATAAAAAGAACTGCCAAAAATCATCTAAGTGAGTGCTTCTCATGTTCTTTAATGTGCATAAGGATCACCTGGGGATATTGTTGACATTCAGATTCTGATTCAGTAGAATCAGGATCTCAGGTATGGAGCCTGAGATTCTGCATTTCTAATAATTTTCTCCTGATACCATGACGACACTTATGGCGGCAAAGTCCTCGGCCTTTATCCCACTTCTAAATGAAGGCAAAGCCATGAGAAGATGAGCAAGATCCAGTTAGTATGGTCCTGGACTTAGAAAACATTATTAGATGAATTCATGGGGCAGGCTCAGTGGCTCCCGCCTGTAATCCCAGCACTTTGGGAGGCCGAGGAGGGCGGATCATGAGGTCAGGCGATCGATACCATCCCGGCTAACACAGTGAAACCTTGTCTGTACTAAAAATACAAAAAAAATTAGCCGGGCATGGTGGCGGGTGCCTGTAGTCCCAGCTTCTTGGGAGGCTGAGGCAGGAGAATGGCGTGAACCCGGCAGGTGGAGCTTGCAGTGAGCTGAGATCGCGCGACTGCACTCCAGGCTGGGCGACACAGCGAGACTCCATCAAAAAAAAAAACAAAAACAAAAACAAAAACAAAAAAAAGAAAACATTATTAGATGAATTCAGTCATCTAGTACAAGAATTGTTTGTTTGTTTTTTAAAGCAGCAGAAGCATTGGAGGAGAGGCACTGGATGAACAGAGTTCTTGTTACCTTCTCAGGACATAAAATGGAAGGAGGTTAAAACCGTATGGCAGCTTGTCAAAAAATTAAAAATAGAACGTGATGATTCTATGGTTCAGCAATTCAACTTCTGGGTACATACCCAAAATAATTGAAAGCAGGGACTTGAAGAAATATTTTTACATCTATGTTCAATAGCCAAAAGGTGGAAGCAACCCAAGTGTCTACCAACAGATAAAGAAAATGTGGTGTGTGTGCACAATGCAACATTAGCCTTAAAAAGGAAGGAAATTCTGACTCACGCGAAAACATGGTTGAACCTTAAAGACGTTATGCTAAATGAAATAAGCCCACCACACACAAAAAAAATTCTTATGATTTTATTTACCTAAAGTACCTGGAGTGATCAAACTCATGGAGATAGAAAGTAGAGTAGTGGCTACCAGAGCTGCGGGGAGAAGGGAAAGAGGACTTATTGTTTAATCCGTACAGAATTTCAATTTTGCGAGTGAAAAGTGTTCTTTGGATGAATGATGGTGATGGTAGCACAGCAATGTAAACTTAATATGTACTTAATGACACTGAACTATGGTTAAAAAGACTTGAGATGGGAAAGTTGATGTCATCTGTTTTTAACCACAATTAAACCTTTTAAATATTAAAGAAGGCTTACACAAGGGTATGAACTATCCAGTGAAATAATACTAGGGTATCTTTGGAACCAGATTTGTTGTATGGAGGTTCAAGTTCAAACCGTCAGTGCAGGAAGTTATAGACTTTCCCATTCACTCAATTCAGACAGAAAAAATTAACTGATGGTGTGACTTGTACCCAGGATTGCGTGCTATATTACCAATCTCTTTGTAGCACATAAAGGTCCTATTGTTGTAGAGACTACAAACAAGAACTCAACATATCTGTCAGAACAGTAATAAAAATTACCCTGTACATCTGCAATCCTAAATTTTATGTCCTGGCCAAAATTCTCTGGTCCTGTTTCCTGGGATTGGTAGCCACAACTTTCTTGGAAAGTTGTTCAACCAATGGCTAAGTGTCTTTTTAAATTAAGTATATTTATTAAATAAATCAAAGCCATGTTAATAATTGTATGCATAGCTTAATTTGCAGATTTAGTATTTAAACTGTTTGTAAAGTTCAAGAAATATCTTTTAGATTCAGCCTTGTGATTTAATAGTAAATGTGGATGCTTAATTAGGTATGCAAAATACATAATTAAATAATTTTTTCACCTTTCTGATTTCAAGTTGAAAGATATAAGATCTTTTATTTATGTTTCTAAAATTCTTGAAATGATTGCAAGAACTAAACATGGTTCAGTGTATTTTTTTAATTTTAATTGTGAGATATATCCGAGTTCAGTACTCGGGAAGGATGTACTTGCTGGGTCAAATATCTGAAATATTTATAAAAGAAAGTTGAATATATTTACTTTATAAATACAGTTTTAAATGTTTTAGAAAATTAAACTAATGAACTTCAAATATGGACTGATTATCAAATAATTATTACTTATTATTATGCTGTTCTAAGTTGATCAATCATATGCCCGTTGGAATTGATTGCTAAAATTCAAAACATTTGAAAATTAAAAGCTTAAGAAAAACAAGATTTGGGGTTTAATACTTTAATAAATTTAGTATAAATTTAAAAGCTAAAGAACCATCTAATTCATTTATATGCACAAAAACTGCTTTAAAATCACTAAAAACCTTCCACTGGCATTCATAAATCATCTTAGATAGACAATCAACCTGTTTCACACGACCAGGAAAATAAATTTCAAAAACTTGTTTAATGAAGTTGTATAACCTATAAGCATTTCATTGTTCCACATATGGTAGTTATACAGCCAGGACAGATCAAAAGCCTTGACGCAATACAGGGACTCCAAATAGCCTACCTGGTCATATGTTGGGTCATGGAAATAAATTTTAAGAAATTGTCAATGCCAGGCTGGGTATAGGCAATCAGGTGTGCAGCATGAAAAGGTTGACAGTTAGAAATCAATTATGTAAATCATAGTTGAGATATGGATGAAATACCAGTGCTTGAGCTTGCAGTGAAATAGAAGCAAGACAGATAATCCAGAACCCTAAAAGTAGACAAGAAGCTCCTTAAAAGCAAATAAAATAGTGTTCTTGTTCAGTGCCATATCTATAGGCTTTCAGGGCAAGGACCATGTCTTATTCATCTTTTAACTCCAGTACCTAGCATAGTTCCAATAATAAAGCAAATGCTTAAATATCAGTCGAATGAACGAAACACAAGATAACAAAGCTTAAAATAATTGGTAGGCAAAAACTAATGGTTAGGAAAAGTAAATAAAATGAGTATACAAAGACTTTAATAACAAAAAGGAATCAACATTCTGCCCATTGATCTGCCACTTAATGTAGTCAGCATAAATGTAACAAGTAGTTGAAAATAACAGGATAATTGGAGGGTTTGTGCATAGAGGTTGCTTCTGGTAAACAGATAATATCTCTAAACCAAAAGTAAGTCTTCACTGAGTATTTCTACAGACATTCAGCATGCAACGTCAAACCTTCACATGTCTGGAATAGTAGAGATTACTATTTCCTTAGACCGGCATTTCTAGGAGTGTGCTCTGTACACTGTAAATCCATATCATAAATTCATACCATAGATAGCATGGCAATAGGTGTAACTTGAGAACTGCTTCCCAAGTAATTCCTAAACCTAAGTTATTCCACCTTAGCTAACTAGCTTTTCAAACCCCCTTGGAAGAGACTATATCCAAGCTCTAAAACAAAACAAAAAAACAAAACAAAAAAAACAAAAATAGGTAGGAATAGATGTTACCATCTGTCAAAAAAAGCCAACAAGGGGGGTTCTCTTATAAAATCCACTGTGAATTTTAAAGGGAAAAAATGCAGTTGTTTTGCACATTTTTGGACTCTTTTTTCCCCTAAACTACCTTGAGAAAATAACGCTTAATGGAATCTTTGTCTCTTGAAGCCAAGCTCAATTCAGATCTGAAAAACAATCAGCAAAGATTGTTCATGGGACCTAGTTGAAATGTGGCTTTGTAGGATGTCTTAAGGTTTTTGTTTCTTTGTTTTGCTTGTTTTTATGTTTATTTGATTTCATTCTTGGCAGAATTCCCTTTTTCAAGTACAACTACAAGTTACCATGAAACTGCACAGAGAATATACCATCAATTTTTAAGGTGATATATTACAATAATAGACAAAATTTGCATGCTACTTTTATAGTTTTCAAAGGCATTTCCTTCCTTTGAGTGTCTCCAACACCCTTGTGAGATAGTCAGGGCACATTTCCACCAACAACAGGAAAACTAGGATGTGACTTCTCATACATGAGTCACTTCTCAACTCTAGTTTCTTGAATTATATCAGCTGTAAAAATGTTTATTCTCTTCATTTATCAAGTATCCTATAATGTAACCATGATGACAAAACTGAAATGTGATTTGAAAAATTAAATTTTTATTTTTTAAAACATTAACAGGCAGAACCAGTGGGATGGTGCTCAACCTAGCAGCTTTAGTTAGAATTTTCTTCATAAGAATTCATTTCTCATCCAGTACATGCAATGCAATATTTCTCTCACTTATATGTACTTTATTTTCTAAACCAGTTCTCTCAACCTTCATCCATCACACAATCAATCAATCAATCAAACCAACTTCTCTCATTGATCTACCTCTTAAACATTCAGTTAGCCAACTGGTTCAGCAAAAATGGATCCCAAAATTATTTAAATATTTTCTCAATAAGTTTTCTTTCTGAAGTTTTAGTGAACTTTCAAGACAGCTGATCCTTTTTTCTCAGGTTGTCAGGGTCAAAACCAAGAAGGATCCTAAATTACTGATTCACCAATGACCAAATCTAAGTTACTTACTAAACATCTCTTTGTATAATGGATATTACAGGAAAATTTTTCATTCCTAAAGTCCAAAATCAAGTTGAAAGTTCCATCCGTTGAGCGCCTAAAGGATGTTAAAGAAATGATAGATGCTGCTATAGGTTTCTCAGCATCTGAAATTATTTTCTACAGTTTATAAATATGAAACTGTCAATGTTTACAGAGAAGAAATCTTGTTTTATTCATCTATTTTCCAAGTGCTTAGTACAGTGTCTGCCCCAAAATATGGGTTCAAAAAAGGCTGATTATTCTTATTATCTCTTCTGCCTGACAGAAATAAGTAAGTTTCCATTAGTATTTGACCCAATCCCAGCATGAAGCTGAGGCACTGGGAAATCTGTCTCCATGATACATAAAATTATTTTTTCCAAAATATTCAGAGCATCAAATTAGCTAACAACATATGGGCCAGAGATAAGAGAGCACCCATCAGGGTTTTGGTGTTTTGGTTTTATAAAAAACCTTGAGAAATTTTGTTTTGAAGCTGATATTTTCAAAAAAGTTCTTTGAATTTTTTAGAACATTTCAATCACTGCTTTTCAAGGGAAATTTTAGTAATTTTTTCCAACTGAATGGGAAGCTGTGCTATGCAAACAACAAAGATTCTTTTCTTTTGAAATTTTTTCATGTTCTGCTTCCAGGATTGTCAGGGGAATTGAATTTTTTAAAAAAAGCTTAACCAAGCAGGCAATCAGAGTTATATTGTACTAGAGACAACCTAAACTCTGAAGTTCACAAGTTTTATGTTTCCTTCTAAGCTTGGGGCCCATGTTTTTCAGATGAGTTCTTCAGTTAGCTAAATAAGTTTATTTTCTTTTAATAGATGTCTGTATTTATTTTTACTAATTTTCCTTTTCTTTCTTTATTCCCCTGTGGGTAAACAGTCTTAATTTTCATGTGTTTCTCAAGAATAGAGCAAACTCACATTTGGCATGAAGCTACATTCACCATTTTTTCAGAAATCATTTTTTTTCATTCCGTTTTGTTTTGTACATTAAGAAAAACTGTGCATAGTTGTATGTTATTGTCCATATTTTAAATACAAGAAAAGTGGCATGGTGTCACACAGCTACGATTCGAATCTAGGACTTTTACACTCCAACGCCTAATTGAGTTCTACTTTCTAGTGATAGAATAGTTACTGCTCCTAGAATAGTTACGGCAGATGCAGGTTTTCAGACACTATTTTTGGGAATTGTCACTCAGTAGATCTTACTTGGGCTCAGAAATCTGAATTTTTAACAAACATTCTGGATGACTCTAAAGCAAGTCATCTACATTCCAGTTGATTGGATCACATTTCAATTAAGATTAAACTACACCTGCTTTCTCTTTTCTGCCTCATACCAACAGTCTGAACTCCACTACTAGTCACCGCATAGTATGAATCAGAGTAACTCATATTCCCATTTGAATCCTGGTTTTCTTAGCTGTTAAATGGAAATAATTATAATTTTCTTACCTCAAAGGATTAATATGAAGATCAGATAACATAATAGGCACTGCAATGCTTATATCAGTAAAATGCATTATTTTAAAACAGAGTATTAAAGCAAATATTCTGATAACAAAAGATATAAAGCACAAATCATATTTAGATGCTTTAATGTAGGATTACCTGATCACAATATGGTAAAAATAAATGTTCAGTTTACATTCATAACTTCTTCAATTTACTAAGCCCTCATCTGTAATCACTATGCAGAATAGAATATCCTTTATTAATTTACCCATTCCACTACCTCTGGACCTATGCACACACATTCACACGTTCTAGTAAGGTCAATATTGTCAGTATCTCCCAATTCAGATATGTGCATGTGCACCAACTAACACACATCATTGCAACTGCTAAGTTAGTGGCAGATTTTTCACAGACTCCATTCTACATTTCTCTAAAAGAAAAGAGATAACATCTCTTTTCAAGACAATGCAGATTGGTTAACAGGAAGTACATATGACTGTCACTAACACTTCCACCAACCGCATGGACATTGCAGGATCAAGGTGTTTTTTTTCCTCAGATGTATTAACTTCTATTACCCTCCCCCAGTGGAAGAAAAACAATTGGTATGACAAAAGAGACTGACACCAACAGTCACAGCTTGATTTCATGGTATACCACATGGGATTTCTAAAAATGAAGAAACTTTAGCATTTTCTTGTTATTTGGGGCTACAATGCCATAAGCCTTCCACCTATCCTGTGTCGACTTTAAAAAGAGCAGACCGGCTGGAAAACAAGAGGTAATTTGCATGTGAAGAATAAACAAACAGAAGTCTGCAGTATGCCATCTCAAAAAAACAGAATTGATGTCTTTGTTTAGAAAAAGTGGAGCAACAAAGTTTAAGAGAGGAAATAGCAGGCTAGTAATGCACCATCTTTCCCTTTCTGTTCTCCTAACACTCATCTTGAATAAACCTGACTTGATCTCCCTACATCATCAATAGCCTTCTCTCAGTCCTCACTGATCCAAGGCTTTTCCTCACCCTAATACATCAATGCACTCAGCATTAGTTTTCTCTAAATAATGAAATTACCATCTCCCATTGCACTTCAGTCATTAAGTTATTTTATATTTTATAGCATCAAGAATATATCTCTCTGTTGGCCGGGTGCAGTGGCTCACGCCTATAATCCCAGCACTTTGTGAGACCGAAGCAGGTGAATCACCTGAGGTCAGGAGTTGGAGACCAGCCTGACCAACATGATGAAACCCCGTCTCTACTAAAAATTTAAAAAATTATCCAGGCATGGTGGTGGGCACCAGTAATCCCAGCTACCCAGGAGGCTGAGGCAGGAGAATCACTTGAACCCGGGAGGTGGAGGTTGCAGTGAGCCAAGATGACGCCACTGCACTCCAGCCTGGGAAACTGGAACGAAACTCCATCTCAAAAAAAAAAAAAGAAAAGAAAAGAAAAGAAAAAAGAACATATCTCTGTCTGGTATTCATTGCCTTTCACAAAGTTTGTCTTCTGTCAAATTTCCAATAATTTCTTGATTTCCAGTTTACCCACCCCACTACCTCTGGACCTATGCACACACATTCACACAGTACGGTCAATATCGTCAGTATCTCCCGATTCAGATGTACACATTTCTCCCTCCTTATTTTCACTAATATTCAAATCTATCAAAAATTATTTAGTGAGACTCTGTGCACTTAAGTGACTGTGAAAGGCTTGGAAGGAAAAGATGCCAAAAAGTTTCAAAAAGCTGGTTTATAATAGGGGTGGCAAGACACTTATTTACTCACACAGATAGAGCTAGATGGTAGATAGATAGATAGATGATGGATAGATAAATAGAGATATAGATATATATGCATGCCTGCACACACACACATACACACACACAAACACAAATACATGTACATGTGCATAGTATATATTTTGCAAAAAGGGCTGCTTATCCAGCCACCAAAATCAATTCCTATTTCTCCTGGACACACGTTGATTTTCCTGCCAGAAGGCTGAGAGATTAATGTATGTCTGAGTTCTGGCTGAGGGTTTGTGGATATATGTGATACATGTGTCATATATATCACGTATCACATATATTAGGTTGACATATTTAGGCCTGGCTCATACAAAGCTTACAAGCATCTGACTATCATTTCCTCTGTCTTCTACCAGCTACAGAAAATCCAAGACGATTATAGCACTCTGGTACAGTCTTGCCTAATAAAAATATTACATGTGCATTTCTAAATGTTCTAATAGCCAAAAACAAAAAGGTGAAATTAATTTAAATAATAAATTTAATTGAATCTAATAATTCAAGAAATATAAAATATTGTCATTTTCACATGTAATCAATATGAAAATTATTAAATCTAAATTTTCATTTTTATACTGTCTTTAAAATGGGTATATATTTCACACTTCCAGTAGATCTAATTTAGAACTAGCTACATTTCAAATGCTCAATAGCGATATGCAGGCTAGTGACTACTATGTTAGACAGCATAGCTCTAGGAAATAGTGGAACACTGACCTGGAAGGCACCTGGGTCTCTGAAACACTTTGTGGATGTCCGTACCCAAAGCACTCCAACTATTCTATGAGCAAGACTTATACTTTTATTTTGTAAATCTACTGTGATTTTTAAGTTGATTAATTCAACAGCTTATCCTATCTAATACTCTCTTATTATATAAAAACTTACGAATGATAGTGCACTTTGAGATACTTCACCAAATCAATGGTACAGACACAGAACACTACAGTAGTAGAGAAGATAAAATCTCTGTGGGCTGAGTAGCCCTGGGTGACTTCACAAGGGAAAATAAAATTTGAAATAAGAAAAACTAAAATAGCCAGGCACAGTGACTCACATCTGTAATCCCAGCACATTGGGAGGCCAAGGCAGGCAGATCACTTGAGCTCAGGAGTTCAAAACAAGCCTGGGAAACATGGCAAAACCAGTCTCCAAAAAAAATACAAAAATTAGCTGGGCACGGTGGTGCATACCTGTACTACCAGCTACTCGGGAGGCTGAGGCAGGAGGATTACTTGAGCATGGGAGGCAGAGGTTGCAGTGAGCCGTGATTGTACCATTGCACTCCAGCCTGGGCAACAGAGCAAGACCCTGTCTCAAAAAAGAAAAAGAAAAAAAGGAAAACTAAAATAAGCAAAGCGGTCATGGAAGACATTCCAGGAATGAATCAAGAAAGAGAAAAGTCATGTGCAGATAAATTTTAATTCACAACAAATTAATCTCTCAAAGTATAAGTTTATGTAAGAGAATTAATAAGATTTTGGTAGAAGATGTAAATTGAGACCATATTGAGCTCATCTTAACTGACCTACTGAATGGATTTTAACTTTAATCTTCCTCAGATACATCTCATAATATCACTTTGTTATGCAATAAAAACATATTATTTATTTTTTCATCTTGTACAAAATAGTCTAGTGGAACTATAGTATTTAAAATGGATTAAAGCTGAAGTGATTTAAAACAACAAAGTCAGTTTTAAGGCACTTAATACTGGTTTTGGCAAAAGAAAAGTGTGAAGTAAGGAGCTTGAGAGGAGAAAAGGGAGAAGGAAGAAAAAAAAGCATGTGGAATGTATCTGTTATTTACCAAGTTCATTCACATTTAATCCTCCTTAAAAATGTTATCGGGTAATATTTTTACCAAAGCAAAAGTAGGCTTAGAGAGGTGAACCAACGTCTAGGTTTTCACACATAGTAGGGGCTAGACTTGGGATTTAAACTTAATCTCATTAATCTTTGTATTCTGAGAAAGTGAGCTATTGACTAATAATTTGGCATTAATGTATACCCATGTTTGGGAACTCAGAAAAGTAGTAGAATGTTTAGAAAGTATGACGTGGAAGAAACAGTCAGAAATATGAAGAAAATAGAAGAGCAAAATGTTACTAAAACCAACAGGAGAATGAAAGCAAATAACTTTAGCTAATCTGGGCAAGAGGACCAAAATAGTTTTCTTTGGATAGAGAGCAAATGTGTGCTTATTTATAGACCAAAGAAAATCAGGCAGAGGTCTGGACTGGAGACGTTAGAGAGAACAGGGATAATTAAGGCTAACCTCTTATGCTGTGTTTAGTCTTTTCACTTTTTCCTCATGTAAAGTCAAAGAGAACTTCATAGTTTATTTAACAGACTCAATATTGATCCATAGTACAATAGAAAGAGTAGAGAGGGGATATATAAAATGCATGTACATAAGATTGGAACTAGAAGTAGCCAAGTGAGTTAGACAAGTGTCCTAACTGTGATATTCTTTAGGGCTAACCTCAAAATGTTTGAGTTCTCCTTTGGGGCACAAAATAGGATTTTACTTCCACACTTGCTCTGACATTAGGCATGGCCATGTGATCTGCTTTAGCCAATGAAATATGAGTGAAGGTGACAGAAAATCATTAGGCGCCTGTGCAAGACTCACATTTCCCTCCCGCTCTCACAGAAGTGTATAAATTATCAAATGGGGTCCATAACTCTGACCAATAATTATCAAATAGAGAACATTTATCAAAGCACTGATTGATAGTGAGATGTTGCCTGTGTATGTCTGTGATGCAGAGATAGAATGTCAGGTTTTTGGCCGGGAGTGGTGGCTCACACCTGTAGTCCTAACACTTTGGGAGGTCGAAGCAGGCGGATTGCCTGAGCTCAAGGGTTTGAGACCAGCCTGGTCAACGTGGTGAAACCCTGTCTCTACTAAAAATACAAAAAAAATTAGCTGGGCGTGGAGGTGTGCGCCTGTAGTTCCAGCTACTCGGGAGGCTGAGGCAAGAGAATCGCTTGAACCAGGGAGGCAGAGGTTGCAGTGAGCCGATACCGCGCCATTGCATTTCAGCCTGGGCGACAGAGCAAGACTCTCTTAAAAAAAAAAAAAAAAAAAAAAAAGTCAGGTTTTCATATGACAAGTAATCATCCTAGAAACTTTGAGTAATTACTGGATGTGGTACGACCTGTAGTTAAGGAAAATTTACAAGCCATATCTTATATTATTTTTACTGACAATGTGAGGAGTCAGTAATATTAGATTATTAAAAAATTTTTATTCTTATTAAAGTATTATATTCAAGTCATTTACATTAAATATATGTAATATCACATTAGGCTCCATTTTTAAACATGTAAGTAATACTCATTTTTAACAATGACTTAAATAAGATATTTACAACCCAATTTTCCTGACAAGTCCAGCTGAAAACTAAAACATAGGGTCATAATTCCAATAAATATTCAAATGTTAATAGATCAAACTCCTATATATTTGAATATGGTTGCCCTCATCATTTTGGAAGTGTCTCAAGGTGTTGTTATAAATGTACTCACAAATAGGCACTTATAGTGCTGCCATGTAACCCCCTCTTCTTTGGCAGAGAAATCATCATTCCACTGGTCTCAGGAATGCACATGGATGTGCACAGTTGCTACTCTACTCTGGCTTGGAAGAAGAAAGGGAAACTGATTTCCCATTTAGTACTCCATATCAAGCCTAGCATGAGTCTGTCTCAATTTCTCTGTTAGTCAGGATAAGCTAGCTAAAACTGTAATAATAACCCCAAATTTCAATGGCTCACGACAGGAGACAGCAGAGTACAGCCTACAGATTAAATCTGGACAACTGCTGGTTTTTGTAAATAAAGATTCATTGGAATACAACCACATCCATTCATTTTTGTATTTTTTCTAGGTCTGCTTTGATACTGGCTTAAAACAACAAAGCTTAATATCTCAATAGGCCAATATAAATCACATGTCATCAGCTCTGCTCCATATCATCCCAGGCTAATGGAGACTTAATATCTGGACCACGACTTGTAACATAGCAGCAGGAAATCACCAACAAACTTATAAATGCTTCTATTAAAAAGGGACATAAGATACTTTTGCTCATATTTCATTAATCAAAGTAAGGGATATGACCATACCTCAGTTCAAAGAGATGTAAAAATGTAATTCTATGTTGTATCTAGAAGAAAGAAAAACAGAAATATAGGTAAGCAACCCTAATCATTTTACCATTCCTTGCAGCATAGAAAATTTAAAAACTGTAATTTTTTAAATTTTTTACAGCTTTATTGAGGCATAAGTGACAAATGATAGATAAACTGCACCTATATATAGTGTACAACTCACATATGTATATCTGGATACCGTCAGAAACAAGAAACATGTTTATCACTCCCTGAAGTTTCCTTATATTCTTTGTATTCTTTATTTCTCTCAGCAAAGTTTTATAGATTCCAATGTACAAGTCTTTTACATCTTTGTAAAATATATTCTACTTATTCAAATTTTTTGATAGTAAGTCATATTTTTTATTTTAAATTCCAATAGTTCATTACTAGCATATAGAAAAGAACATTTTCCTATATTGATCATTTACCCTATAACATCTCTAAACTCAGTTCTAGTATCTCTTTTGCAGATTTCACTGGATCCTCTACATAGACAATCATGTCATCTATTAATAAAGACAATTCTTCTTCTTCCTTTCCAATTTAGACGGCTTGTATTTATTTTTCTTCCTGAGTAAACTTCAGTAGCGTGTATATTCCAAGGAATTTGTCAGTTTCATCAAAGACATCAAGTTTATTGGCATAGAGTTGATAATATTTCCTCATTTTTCTTTGAATATCTGTACAACATTGGTAACATTACCTTTTAGATTTCCAATAATGTTAACTTTGTGCCTTTTCTCTAGTTTTCTGATCAATCTGACTAGGTGCTTTTCAATTTTATTAAGCTCAAAAAGACAGCTCTTAATTTCAATGATTTTCCCTATAATGTTATTCCATTGTATCTTACTAATTTCCACTCTGGCCTTTATAATTTTCTGTTTTCTGCTATCTTTGGATTTTATTTTCTTCTGTTTTCTGGTTTCATAAGGTGGAAGCTGAGGTCATTAAATTTAGGATGACCATTGTTGCCCCTGCTTGCCCAACACCTCCCAGTAAGATTGAAAGAGCAATATTATCAAAGAAAATCCTGGCAACAATATTGGAATGCTTTTTAAAGAAATGCTACATCACCAAAAGTCTTGATTACACATAAGGTAATATTATTTGGGAAAAAACATAGATATTGACAACTTTCCACTTTTAAATGATGTACAATAGATTCTTAGTGTGAAACGTTTTAAGCTATGTAGAGTAATTCACTTTATTTAAAGATTTTTTTGTATACTTATGTGTGACAAATTACAAAATTTATGTCTAGATAGACCTCAAAAACTATTTGCAATACATTTTAAAACAAACATCTAGGTAATTTTAAAAAGCAAGGCATATGACCACACATAATTGGCATCATTTTTTTCTTGGTAGTACATGAAATCAAGGAAAATCTTATTTAAAAAGGCATTTTAGATACAATGAAATATGATATTTCACTGGACAAGACATGTCTTTTGAGTTGTTTTTCCAAAATGTTAGTAGAATCAATAGTATTTGTGAACATTCTAGCCCCGAACACCTTGTGAAAGAGGACACCTTTTCTCAAGATAAAAAAAAAAAAAAAAAAAAAAAATCAAGATTAGGATTGGATTGTGGTCTGAGGCTATAAAGCATAGCAAAGTAAATGGTTACTTAGGATACCCAAACTTGGTCTCCTTTGTATTTTATTAAGCAGTGATGAAATCATTGCTTCCCACATAAAGTCGTACTTTATCAAATTTATTGTTTTCATTTTATTCTTTCTTGGTGACCTTTAAAGCAGGCAGAAGAGGGTAGACCAGAGGACTTAAATAATTGATAAATTGACTCTTTTGCCTCGCTAGTAAGTCCCTTAAGCATAAAATTTCCCAAAACAAAAAGAAAAAACATAAGCAAAGGCTGAAAAAAATAGCTAAATGCAATTTCCTAAATCAAATGCCTGACACAGAATGAGATTAAGATAGGTGTTTCTTTTTCATCAAAGTAGTCATCTTTTCATTACTGAATTGGCCTCGCAACAATATACCTCAGTGTCTCTTGAGACATTAACTCTGGCATATGATCAGTGGCATGTCAAGGGTGGGTAGGAGTGATGTGCCCCAGGTGCCAGCAATAAGAGATTAGACTGTCTATATAGAATCTTAAAACAATGATAAAATCAACTAAAAATTGAGCTGCTTTTTTTTTTTTTTAATCAACATGTAACAGCAATTCTGAACAATGTCTAATAAAATACTTCTCACCAGTAGGATGGGCTACTTCCACACAACACTTCCCCTTGGCTGCCAACTGGATCATCAGATGCAGAAAAGTGAGGTTAGTGTGAGGAGTATGAGAGAATAAAGAAGGCTTGAAGAAGAAACTTGTCAATTATTCCAGGTGCCCTACAGGGGCATTAACTCATTCCCAGTATATAGAACTTCAAATATTCAGAGTTAAGGCTTCATGAAGGAGTTTCCTTCAAAGGCTCCCCTACTTACACACAATACGAGAATGAGAAAAATTATTATACCAGGCATTTGTGTAGTTAATGAGTCAAATTAAAAATGGCAATAACACACTTCCTTCTTGTCCTTCTCTATCATACACCACACCCTAAGGCGGAAGCAGTTCTCACAGATCAGCTTTCTTGGCAGCCTGGAGTATTGCTTGACACCTGGATAATGAGACAAAAACATAAAATGCAAGGTTTTTGAAACTATACAAATTGAAGAATAACACAATCATTCGTCAGGAACTAAGAAAAGTAGAATAGGAGTGACATTTATACATTTCATTTGTGTTCTTCTGGTCACTAAGGTTATGTATACAGTAGACAATTAGTGTTGACAAACTATATTTTATGGACTTTATGGGCTAGTTGCATAGGGATTTATGTGGGCTTTATTGTTTTTAATATATTTTTTAATCCACCCCTCTGGAACCATGTGGGTAGACAGGTGTTAGGGTTAAAAATTCATATGGTATGTGATAGGATTTTGGTGAGGAAATGGAGCAGAAGGGATGGACATTTTAACAGCTTGTGAGGTTTTAGAAGTGAAAAGGGAAGGGGGAGAAAGACGTATTTTGCCTATTGAGAAAAAATCATTGAAATATACAACTTATGCATACTGAGGTATCAAAAAGGTTTAGCTCTAAAGTTATAGTAAAAGTAATAAATCAAAAATATTTTGTAGGACTAAGATACTATGCAAAATGGGAATTGTTCTCCAGAGAATTTTCTAACTAATTAGCACAGGGACAGATTAATCCTGTTATTAATCAGTAAATCAATGTGGGACAGACAGAGAAAAGGAAACAGGCTCCTCTTGTGATTTCATTTCTTAAGAGCCTGTTTGCATGTATTTATTTATTCAACAAGATATAATGTGCTCTTAGTATGTACAAAAAAAAAAAATCCTAAGAACAATTGTGGAGGATACAAAATGGCTTTTTAAAAATTGGTTCTACCCTCCTTTAATTTATAAGTGGGAAATGATATAAAAGTAAAAACTGTTACAGTTTTTGCATATCAGGCATTTTTGTAGGAATTTTACCTATTTTATTTGTAATGGCGGATTTTTTTTTTTTTTTTTTTTTTTTTTTGAGGGAGTTTTGCTCTTATTGCCCAGGCTAGAGTGCAATGGCATGATCTCAGCTCACTGCAACCTCCACCTCCCGGGTTCAAGTGATTCTCCTGCCTCAGCCTCCCAAGTAGCTGGGATTACAGGCACCCTCCACCACGCTCGGCTAATTTTTATATTTTAGTAGAGATGGTCTTTCACCACGTGGGCCAGGCTGGTCTCAAACTCCTGACCTCAGGTGATCCACCTGCCTCAGCCAGCCAAAGTGCTGGGATTACAGGCATGAGCTACTGTGCCTGGCCAAGGGGAATATTTTTAATTCCCATTGTATAGAAAATTGAAGCTCAGAAAGTCTCAAAGATCATAGAGCTATTACAGAATAGAATCAAGATTTCAACCCAAAAAGATTTGAAACATTTTTGCACTTTGCGATATTAATAACTGTAAAAGCACATGTGGGAAGCAAAAATATCATGATACAAAATAATTAGAAGTTTAAAGGAAAAGAAGAAATATATTTTCAACCCTCCTCTTCACTCTGAATCCTTGCATTTCTTTCAACATCATTGACATCCATTTTTGTTTTGTAATTTATTCAATAATTTAACAAATATTGATTACCTTCTATACTATTATATTTATCATACTATTATATATTATATGATATATTAAATATATAATTTACTTATAATACTATGTACTATGCTGTATTATATACTATACTAGTATATTGACTATTGGTGCTATCCTAGGATTGAGAAGCAGAGATAAGTAAAACAAAGTCCCTGTCATCATGGAGCTTGCATTCTAATGTGGGAGTTGGACAGACAACAAACAAATAAACAATATAATGTCAGATAGTGAACTGTGCTATGAAGAAAGATAAAGCAAAGCAAGGATAGAAAAAAATGGTGCTATTTTAGACCATTTAGAGCAATACCAGTCCAGAGAAATGGCATTGCAAATGCTGTCCTCTAATGAATCGTGGAAATACCTGTAGATGACACTCTGAGTAGAGGGAAACCCTAAAGTAAAGGCCCTAAAGCTGAACACACTTGAAACAAAATTTAAGAAACAGCAAGGGGGACTCGTTGTATGACTACAGTAGAAGAAGGGATGGAAAGAGTGGCAGAGCGTGAGGTCAGAGATGGTGTCAGATCATATATGAAGCAGATAATGTAGGTTTGTGTGGGTCATGGGATGCTTTAGTTTTATTAAGTGTGATGAGAAGCTATTAGAGTTGTGGTTGCTTTTTCTTAGCATCAGAGGAACCACACTGGATATTGGAGAGTTTTTAGGAATAAAATAATAATATACAGTTTACAATTTTTAAAAATTTCCCTGGTTGCTACAGAAAGAACGGACTGTAGCAAAGGAAAAATTGCAGGCAAGGGAACCATTTAGAAGACTGTTTTAATTCAGAAGGGAAATAATGACCTTGTCAGTACATAGTTCTGGGTCATGTGGACCCATATCTATCTCTATTTTCTATATCTATATGGAAAAAAATGTGAATATTGACCCCTAATTCATATCAAACACAAAACTTAATTTAAGCAGAGCATGGTGGCTCACACCTGTAATCCTAGCACTTTGGGAGGCTGAGGCAGGACGCCAGAAATTCGAGATCAGCCTGGGCAACATAGCAAGACCCCATCTCTTAAAAAAAAAATTGTTTTTAATTAGTCAGGTGGACATGGTGATATGCTCCTGTAGTCCTAGCTACTTGGGAGACGGGGAAGGGAACATTACTTGAGTCCAAGAGTTCAAGGCTGTAGTGCACTATGATCGCACCACTGCAGTCCAACCTGGATGACAGAGAGAGACCTTATCTCTTTGAAAAAAAATTAAAAACAACTTAGTTTGAGAAATCCTATAAGCTAAATATGAAAGCTAAAATATAAACCTTTAGAAGAAAACATAAGAGAATATATTCAGAACCTTGAGAGAGTCAAAGATTTATTTAAAAGGACACAAAAGCACTATCATAAAAGGTTTGTAAATTGCACTTTATTGTAATTAAGATTAGTTGATTACCAAAAAGAAAAAATTAATACAGTAAAAAGGTAAGTGCTAGACTGGGAGAAGATATGTGAGATAGAGAGAGAGATAGAGATAGAGAGATAGAGAGACAGATAGATAGATGATAGATAGATACTGTATAACCATATAACTAGTTCTAGAAGGTAGAAGAAATCTGTACATGTTAACAAGGCAAAATTATTTAATGTAATCATGGAAATCTTCGCCATATTGCATTGGTTGAAAACAAGTCACAGTTGCCACCAACATTCCAAGGGTATTAGGGGCATGAATAACAGGAGGTGAGGATCATTGAGAACCATCTTAGAGTCCACCACATATCCTACCCACTGCTTACACAAAAGGAAGCAGACTATACATGCTTTTCTCACCTTCCCCCCCCCCTTTTTTTTTTTTTTTGACTGAACTAGTACTCACTCCATAAGAGAATAGGGAAAACTTTCTCATTCCTCTTTAGAACTTCATAGTATTTTTTTGTATGGATGCACTATATATTTTTTTCAATCAGACATCTGGGTTGTTTCCCAGTCTTTTGCTATAGTAAACTGTGTGCTGCAATGAATTATCTCATGCATACGTAATTTCTTTCTTTCTTTGTTTTACCAGTGTATCTGTGGGATAAATTTTTAGAAGTAATTTCTTCATCACAAGGTTAATGTACATATAGTTTTGTATTCCTTACAGTAATGTGTGAAAGTACCTATAGTATTGTTGAATATAATATTTCATTTGTAATTTTAATTTACATTTCTCTTACAGGCAACATTAAGTTTCTTCCCTCATCAGTTTAAGGGCTATTTGCATTCTTTTCTGAGCTTTCTATTTGTGTCTTTCGTCCATTTTCTCTGTTGTGTGATCGGCCTTCTCAATTTATTTTTCTTTATTGAGATGGAGTCTCACACTGTCACCAAGGCTGGAGTGTAGTGGCACAATCTCTGCTCACTGCAATCTCTGCCTTCTGGGTTCAAGCAATTCTTGTGCCTCAGCCTCTCGAGTAGCTGGGATTACAGGTGTGTGCCACCATGCCAAGCTAATTTTTTAAAATTTTATTTTAAGTAGAGATGGCATTTCACTATGTTGCCCAGGCTGGTCTCAAACTCCTAATCTCAGGTGATCCACCCACCTTGGCCTCCCAAAGTGCTGGGAATACAGGCATGAGCCACCACACCCATCCTGGTCTTCTCAATTTTTACAAGTTTTTAAAAATCTTAGAATAATTAATTGCCCTTTGTTTATAGTATAAGATAAAAATATTTATGCCTTTTTGTGCTTAGGTTTTTGCTCAGTGTGCATCCTTGTCTTTTTTCTGACTTTAACAAAAATCAAACATCTCTAGATGTTTAAGAAAGACCCATTAGCTCTCTTAGGCTAAGGCTTGTGAGTGCATATAAATGATTATAAATTTAGATATCTAATCAGGTTAAGAGAGTAATTATCAGTTTCAAATTGTATATTTTTAATATGAATATGTATTGAGTTATGTCAAATGCTTTGTTGTTAAGTGATTTTTCTTCTCTTTAGCTCTATTTACTTTTAAGTATATTATGGGTCTTCCAAGTATTGAACTACAGTTGCACTCCTGAAATAAACACCACTTGATCATGATGTATTTTTAAGTGCTCTCGGAATCTTTTTGCTAATATTCAATTTATAAATTTGGCATTAATACTCTGTAGTTTTCTCTTTGGTGTAATTTATGCCAGATTTTTATATCCATTTTATACTTGTTTTATTAAAAGAATTAGGAAGTTTCTTTTTCTATGCCAAGAAAAGGTATAATTAGTTTAGGATAATCTTACTTATCTATTTTTACAGAATTTTATATCTTGCAAATCAGACTTGTACCTAGACTGGAAATTTGAGAGATGTGGAGAAAAAACATCATAAAGTTAGATTGTGCTGGATACTCCAGTAAGGTGTTACAAAAGGAAAACTCTTCCGACTGATACATATCTTGAAAAGAAAGTATCTTTTTTACAAGACATCTTTTTTCGCTTGGAGCGAGAAATTCCAGCTTCTAAGGGTCAGATTTATCATGCATTCTTCAGAAATTGCAAAAGCCTGATAGGCAGTTTCAAGCCAAATAAAACCTAAACAAATATTAGGTGTGGGAGGGAAGGACTCAGGAAAAATTAAGTTGTGGTATGGGAAGAGCCAGAAAAATGGGCGAGCATGGTCTGACAGGTCCCTCTAAAACCTCTTCTACAAGTGCTCTGGCCTGACAAAAGTAATAATCATAAACACCTTTCACTGAGAAGAAGCCTGGGGCAGGAGATAGAGTCCTGTTCTTTCCTGTGGGTCTAAAGAGCAGGCAAATAGTCAAGCCAACAGTAAGAAGATTTGGAAAATGGGCAGAGTTCTACAGCCAGTTACTAACTAACAAACTGCAAAGGGAGGCAAGGGTGAGGGTTTTGATGATAGCCTACAGTCAAGTACCAGGACCAGATAAGAGCACCAAAAGTCGTGGAGAGCTGAAAGAGTGGAAAAGAAACTCAATCAAGTAGTAGTTGATTAGAATTGTAAGGGCTTTGTATTGTTGAAAAAGAAAACAGAAAATCTATTTCTGGCAAACAGAGACTTGTCATTGCTATTCCCTAGGCCCAGGCAATTCATCCTTTACCTTTTGCCCCATCCCCAACAAACCCATACCTACAGAGAGTAGGAGACAAAAGCATTGCAGCTTCTGGAAGAGAAATCCCTCTCCGTCTACTTCAGTTGTGGCTATAAAAGGCAATCAACTAGGCAGAGACTTTCATTGGACTCACCAAGAAACAATCACTCCTGACAAGGCAAAGATTTCTTGTTCTTCTTCCTCAAGAGACTCTTAGAGACTTGTAAATTTGTAATTTATATATTGTCCAATCATGTGGAGGCACATCTGGACTCAACCTTATAAGAGACATCTGGAACTGGGGATAGACGCAGTAGCTAGAAGTGACAATATGTGTCTTGCATTGGGGAGGGGCGAATGCATTTTGTATAGCAGCTAGGATAGTTCTTAAAGTCATTAATCCGAAAAAGCACACATGTGCGTTTATCTGTGTGTTGCCATACAAAGATGCTTAGGAAACCACTTATCCATCTAGGTAAAAGCTAGCTCTTATCTCCTCTGAAAAATTCCTCTTTTCCAATGGAGAATCCATCATGTATTATTCAGATAGGGACTATCTCACCTCTTCATAGTCTTTATTCTGGGTACTGGGGATACAACAGCGAACAAAATAAACCAAATCCGTGGCCTCTAGTAGCTCTCATTCTTGTCATTAAAGAAATACCATAAACAACAACAACAACAAAAAAACCTAATACATATAAAACATGTCCAGGCAGAGCATGGTAGCTCACACCTGTAATCCCAGCATTTTGGGAGGCCAAGGTGGGATGATTGCCTGAGGCCAGGAGTTGGAGTACAGACTGGACCACATAATGGGTTTTCTACAAAAAATTTCTACAAAAAATTTAAGAATTAGACAGATGTGATGATGCACACCTGTAATCCAACGTACTCGGGAGGCTCAGAGGGAGGATGGCTTGAGCCTAAGAGTTTGAGGCTGCAGTGAGCTATGATTGCGTCACTGCATTCCAGCCTGCGTGACAGAGATCCTGTTGCTTAAAAAAGTTTTAGAAAAAAAGGTCAAAAATGATCAGTGTGAAAAAATAAGGAAAGAACTACAAGGGGGAAGTGCATTATTTAATGAATCAATTAGTGTTTTCAAAGTAACAGTTGCTGGATTTTAATGCACAATATGCTCAAAAATTTTGAAATGCACAGAAAATAGCAATCCGTCCTGAGTATTTTTTACATTTGTTTTCCTTCTCTTTTTTAAAAAAAATTTAAATTTTCTCTTATATCTGAAGCTGTATCTAGAAAATGCTGAAAAATTTTTGAAGTTAATTTAAGTACTAAGATATGCCATTTATTTCATTTATGAGGTATTGATGAGATCTGCAAATATTTCAAAACTCACTTTTCTCTGTGTAGAACTGTCAAAACAAAATCAGTGACTTTTAAATATCTTAAATTTATCTCTGCAGAGTATTGGGACTTTTTCAGAAATATAACATTCATGCGTAATGCTTTGGCTTCAAATCCTGTGCAGAGGAAACAATAGAAGGACAGGCTTGCAGTGTAATCATTTCTAAAGAACGTATTTTAAACCATATTCACAGTAATTCATGAAGCTTTAAGAATAAAAAAAGAATGTATGTCATCAGCTTAACCACAGCAAATAAGAAAACTCATGCATTAAACATTGCAAAAGGAAGTAATACAGCTTTAGTTCAGTCTGTAATTTGTGAGCTATCACAGAGATTCTGGCTTGGCACCACTCACAAATGTTCACTGAATGTCATTGAAAAGGTTTGAGAGGACTCTCCAAGGACCAATTAAAGGAATGGAGAACTAGGAAAGATTGTTCACAACTAAGAAAAAGCAAAAAGAATAGCACAAGATGAATGTGGCTTTACAATTTTATTATTTTGTCTGTAAATAGGGAAACACAAGCTAAAAATAAATAATATTAAACATCTCATTCAGTTATTTATTTGTTCCTCATCATTAAGAAGGAGTTCTCATGCACTTTTGATTGGCCCTGTTCTCCTAAAGTCTGGTAGTCCTCTACTCCCAAATACCAAACTGAGTCATTGATTACATTGTCATTACCCCTTTTTCCTGTTTCAATCTATATATGGGTATACACACATATACATATTCATACAAATGCAGATATATTTCCAACTTGTATAATTTCATTTAATTAACAAGTAGTGCGTGACTCAAAAAAGAGAAATCGAAGATTCCTGTTCAACTATACAAGCAAAAAGTTGTTTAAGAACTATTCTCTATCAACTTAAACTCATTACCAACCATCCATTTTCATGTTTCATGTATGATATATTATACATGTATCATTCACATGTATAATGTCCCTTCTAAAAGTATTCAGGGTGTATAACAGAGACTCAAATATCAATTCACTAATTAGTTAACTAGTTGACTAGTGGGACTGGTTGGACTAAGTGTATTTAATAAATCCTTTGGAAAAAAAATTTTATTATTTCCACAGGTGTTGTTTACCCAAAGTTAATTGATATTTGATATTTTCAGAGATTTAAGAGGAAAGCTAGTGACTAGATTCATTACACGTAAGATTTCTATTTACGTAATTGGTTTTTGTAAGTCTGGGCTATAGATGGAGGAGAAATGACAAAAGGAAGATGAACAGAATGGAGGAGTAAATGGGTTCTATCACTTAGCCTATGGATTTTAATCTTCTCAAACTCTATTTCTCTGCTTTACTCAGTGCACACTCATAGATGTCTACTTCAGACTTCATTTTCTATTCTAAATCCTCAGCACCTCCTACTTTCTTCTAAAGAGTATATCCATCAGCTTCCATGTACATTTCTATCAGGATTTTATATGTCTTCCTCCTTATAAGGATAAGCAGCCTGTGCTCCTGGGCAGGTCAACCCATTCATTTGTACAATAAATTCCACCCACTTATCCCAACACAAGTACAATTATTCATTCAGCAATTCTCCTTACTCTCTCCTGAACCAGTATGTTCTCTCTATATATCTTTTACATCAGTGTACACTCATGTGATTATTTCTCTCATCTTAAAAAAGAAAAATACTCTCTTTTGACCCCACTTCTGCCTCTAACTGCTGCTCTATTTCACTTCTTGAATCCAGTCCAATCACACCTCCCATTTTCCACCAAATCTGCCCTTGTCAAATTCACCAACGACCTCCACCTTCTAAGTTATGACTGTGAATTCTCAGTCCTCATCCTTCCTGATCTGTCAGCAGCATGTGACTTGGTTGATTATTTCTTCTCCCTTAAAATGTTTTCTTCACTTGTCTTCCAAGGCATCACACTCTGCTGGTTCTCCTCCAGCGTTGCTTCCCTGCTTCTATTCCTCCTTTGTGGATTCCTCCTCATCTGCCCAACTTCTCAAAAGTGATGGCCTCTAGAGCTCAGGCTCTGGACTTTCATTCTTCTGTCTCTCTATGTTGTCTGACCCAGGTCCATGGAGTTTTAAAACATTCACATGCCAGTAATTTCAAAATTCATACTAAATTTATATCTTCAGGCCCAACCTACCACATAGTATCCAAATTTGTATATTCAATTACCTATTAACATCACTACATGGAAGTTTAATAGGCTTCTTAAACTAAGTGCATCCCCAAATCAAAGTCGTAAACTTCTTTCTCAATCTTTTTTCTAGATGGGTCTCACTCTGTCACCCGGGCTGGAGTACAGTGGCAGGATCATAGCTCACTGCAGCCTTGACCTCCTAGGGCTCAATCAATTCTCTCACCTCAATCTCTTGAACAGTTGGGACCACATGTGCACACCACCACACCCATCTGATTTTTAAAAACTATTTTTGTAGAGACAGAGTCTTGCTATGTTACTCAGGCTGGTCTTGACTTCTGGGCTCAAGCAATCCTCCCACTTTAGCCTCCCAAAGTGCTGGTGGGCCACAGGTGCCTGGTAGTTTTTTTCATAATAAATAGGTATAACTCCATAATTTCAGTTGCTCAAGCCAATAAGCTGAGTCATTCTTGATTTCTCTTTCTTTTCACATTCCAATGTGTAATTAAATTATATCAGATAGATCTTTTTAAATATATCATGAATACAACAACTTTTGCCATCTTTACCCTCACCATTCTGGCCCAAGATGTCATTATTTCTCACCTGAATTATTGCAATAGCCTCCTAACTTCTTTCGCCCTTGCTTGCCTCCAGATAATTCTCAACATAGCAGCCAAAATGATCCTATAATGTCAAATTTGGTCAAAATATTGCAATTCTGGCTGGGCACAGTGGCTCATCCCTGTAATCCCAGCACTTTGGGAGGCCAAGCAGGCTGATCACCTGAGGTTGGGGGTTCGAGACCAGCCTGACCAACATGGAGAAACCCCATCCCAACTAAAACTACAAAATTATCCAGTTGTGGTGGTGCATGCCTGTGATCCCAGCTGCTTGGGAGACTGAGGCAGGAGAATTGCTTTAACCTGGGAGGCGGATGTTGCGGTTAGCTGAGATCGCACCATTGCACCCCAGCCTGGGCAACAAGAGTGAAACTCCGTCTCAAAATAAAATAAAATAAAATAAAATAAATATTGCAATCTTTTCTCAACTCCAAGTAAAGGCACACACACCAAAAAAAGCCTCATCAAAATTATCAGGCCGCTTGTGTCTCTGGCCTACTGCAATCGTCCTAGGTACCTTCTTCCCAGCCACAGTGGCCTACACCCCTTGCTGTCACTTAAATACTCTAGGTACATTCTTATTCAGGTTTTTGCGCTTGCTATTTCCTCTGCCTACAATATTCCTTTCCCGGGTGGCTTCCTCTCTCACTTCCTTTAGGTCATTACTCAAATGTCAACTCAATGAGATCTTCTCTGTCCCCCTATATAAAATTTCAGCTCCTCTCTGTCAATCACCACAGTGTCTATCCCCTTTTCTGCCATATTCTGGAATATAGTAAGATCTTGATAAGCATTTGTTTAATGAAAATAAACTAAAGAAAAGGGGATAGCAATAACACAAAGTCTATATTAGACATAATATTTTAGAAACAAAATCTATTTTTAAATGCCTCCAAGAGATTCATGAAGCACTCTCTTAAGATTTCTTAAGTCTTTAATTAATAGACAAGAGTTATTTATAATTGGCATATAATTCTTTCGGAAACAATCAGATGCTATTAACATATTTAAAATAGTTCGAAAGAATTCTCCTTGAGAATGAAAAATATTAACAGATAATTTTACAGAATTACTGATTATCTTTGTTACAGACTTAAACTAGAATTCATTCTTTTCTCTGAGAAGACCCAGACAAGCAGTTTATATTTAATTTGAATTTGATCTTCTCCAGTTAAAGAAAATAAAATTAAGTAACATAACAAAACTTATATAATCCACCTAATATATACATAGTAGAGACATAGTAAAATGAAGATTCTTTCTTATGGTTTACTATTGTTATTATTATTTTATAAAGTATTTTTATAATTTACTGTCTAAACTATTTATCTCATAATCACAGTGTTTTTATAAGCAATTTAAAATCTTTTTCCAATGATATAACTTTTCCCAGAAAGGGAGCTAGTCACAAAGTAAAATAAAACTTAAGACTTTTCTGTTTCATAAGGAAGATTTGCTACTGCGACATTACCTTCATGAGTTATCTAAGGTAGTTGCTATTGTATAACTTTAATATTTTAAATATAAGGAATCCGAAAAGCAAAAGTCATGAACCAAATAATAGTCAAATTTAAATTTAAAATTTTTAACTGAATGCTGGATATTAAGGAGGGAGACATTAGTAACTTGGTTAGTAGCTTTACATCATATGATGTAAGTAAATGTTAAATGAAAGCAAATACAATCTTTTTTTTTTTTCTTTTTTTTTTTTTTTGAGGGGAGATGTTTGGCCACCTTCTGATGATTTCTTAGCCTGGAGGGAAGCTTCTGAATATGAGCTGCTGAAATGACAGTGAAGAACTGAAGTTCAGCAAAGTCTGGAGAGATTTAGGAACAAAGAAAGAGGTTTTTCGGTTTGTGGGGATTTTTTTTTTTTTTTTTTAAGAACTATGAAATTAGTTCGTAATCCAGAGGGTCAAACTCTCCTGGTTCCAAATGAGCTCTCAAACTGCATTTAAGCTCCTCGAAATGAGGGTTGCCGATTGAAATTGGGTGGAAGCAGAAAGTGACTTGCTACTTCTGTTTGTTTCAGTGATTTACCCTTCCTCCTGACATTATATTACTTTCTTTCAAAGATACTGTTGAATCCATTGTTTGGTAGACCGTTTTTCATTTACCCATCAAAGCACCCTGCCTCCTTCTTTTCAGAGTATTATCCAGAGTGCATACAGGTAGATAAAAAGAAGGATATAAAGTCGATGGTCATGGGCAGAAATTAGCTACAGTTAGAAAAATAAGTAGTAGATATCCAGTGGTTTTGACTTTTTACTCTTTGAAAATCTCCCTGGAGAGAAGAGAAAGGGAGAAAAATGTCCCTCTAGTTCCTACAGAGTTTTCCTCTCTAGTTAGTCGTAAACCTGAGTGACAGAGAAAAGATGAAGGCCTCTGCCCCTCCTAGGAAAAGAAATCAGTATAAGAATATTTTACATAACCTTGCACAAAAACCATCATTATATGTGCATAACCTTTAGCTCCATCCAAAACCAATCCTCAATTAAAGTAACAACAACACGAAGGAAGAATCATGCTGAGAATCATTTATCCAGCCTCTGAAGTATTCCCCCTTTTTCATAGGAAATATATAATTTCTTCTTTTTCTTTTAATTACATACCTGTGCATTTGTGTTGGTGGATGTGGTAAAAGCTTTGATTTAGTGCACCAGCCTCCATCACATGACAAAGTGCCATGCAATGACTGCCACATCCCCTGTATTTTTATTTAAGGCTGTAAGTCTTTCTTCAAAATATAAACTATAAAAATGTAAAAGTTGTGTTTGCCATTAGGATAGCTGTGAATTGATTTTTCTTTCTTATTAAGTGGGTTCGATTTGCACTTACAATAAACCAGCAAAGGGGGTGAAAACAAAATCTTTTGAGATTGGTGATATTATCGCATGACTGGTTTTAAGTCTTGAAACCCCATACCATAGACTTCTGAAAACTTGACCCAAAGGAATCTGTAGTAGTAATCCAGTTGACATATAACAAAGGCCAAGTATGAATATGGGCGTGCATGTGTATCTGTGGGGGTGTACGTGCAGGCGCACACGTGTGTGTGTCTATCTTGCTACTTTCTACTTGTAGACATTGGAAGGCTTACATCTTCACTACACAGGCCATCCAAGAAATTTCCACTGAAGCAGCAGGAAGTCAGACAAATCATGATTAATTAATTCTATATTGAACCAAATCCCAGCCCCAGCTCCAATCTACTTGTTAGACTCTGCTTTAGATTGCACATAATTGCTTGTAATTGACCTAAATAAATATGAATCTCACCTGATTCTGGTCACGAATTTTCTCTGTTCTCTCTTGTTTATGTCATGGTTGAAAGATCATAGCCAAAAAGAAACAGGACACACTTTTTACTTTTATTCTGAAAGTCACCACCAGAACCAACACCATTGCCAC
>NC_045438.1:118264870-118322719 GCF_002776525.5 Piliocolobus tephrosceles | reverse complement strand
TTCACCACCATTATCCCTTCATCACCACATCAACACCATCACCACCAACACTACCACTCCTACCTCCGCTACCATCACCACTATCACCCCTACCTCCAGAACCACACTACCACCACCTAACATGTACCCTGGCAAAGACATGGTTGCAATCTTCATGTTACATAATACTTACCAGTAGTGTTTTCAAAGTAGCTATAATATATGCAGCTGCTCCCTCAGTATTTGCACTGTGAAGCCAGCAAGACCTTGTTGCAACTTCAGCATCCTTATCAGAGAGAGAACCTCAAATGTAACTTGTTATAATCTTTTGATAAACTTTTTAAGGAAAAGTAAAGTATCATTGGTGAAATGTGACTTAACTGCTGCCCTTTCAGAAGGTCAGCTTTCCCTATAGAGCCTGTACATCTTGGAAGATAGTAAAGGCCAAGTCCTGCAGGTTCAGAATCATCTTGAAGATCTTCCAGAAAAATAGATTGAAATAAAAGTGAAAAAGTGAAAAGTGAAGTAACCAGAAGTTACTTCACTCTGGTTCAAAACAAGGACTACTCCCTGAGGAAAGAGTTTGGAGAAAATTAAACGGATTATAACTAAAGTAACTAGAAAGTTAGAGGATTCTTAGATTTAAATGTGAGAAGTATCAAGGTTTGTAATTTATATAAAAGCCATGAATAAGATCAATTAGATTTTTTCACCAAATTCCAAAATTTTACTTGCAGGACCAAAACCATTAAATTCAAAGAAGATATTTTTAGGATAAATAAATCACCTTTGTGAGGGGTAAATTTATGATATGGACTACACCGAATAGTAACATAAACTAGAGATCCAAGTATGTAGATGGAAAATAGATCAAAATGATAAACCTAGACAAGGGAATCTGGTTATGAGGAATTTTTTTAAGCACAATAAAATAAAGACAAGGATGTTTTTACATAAAATACTATTTGCCTTACTCTCAGTGTTTTAACATTGGGATCAATGGACCATTTTTCTCACCCAGAGAATAATGGAAATTTGTTCATTGGCATTATTTCAAGAGCATGACTTCTTGGGCCCACTTGCCTCTGTTTGAATCCTGGATCCATAACGAACCAGCTAAGTGATTGCTCAGGTCACTTAACTTCTGTTAGGGTTTTCTTAACTCTAGAATAGTAATAACTCAGCCTACCTCTCAGGGTTTTTGTGAAGATTAAATAAGATACTCCATGTAAAGCATTTAGCCCAGTGCAGGATATATAGTAATTGCTCAATTGATTTTAAGTTTCCTCCATAATAACATAAAATAAGCTATTTACAATTTACTATCAAGTTAAATAAAGAGATAGGCCCAGTATCCTCTTAAAGATTCAATTAGACCTGAAAATTCTTTCTTCTTGTCTTCATGTATCTATCATAAAATGTTAGATCAATAACTTTACTACTGTGTATAATCAGCTAATGCCACAAAAATTATGCATTACAAATAACCTCATAGTCTTGGTGGCTTACGCTGATAAATATTTATTTTTCTCACTCATTGGGGTGAGGCTGAAGTTCTGGTGATTTCAAACAGACTCAGGTGAGTTTGGCCCAGGTCAAGGTCTGGGTTAGACCTGCTCCATGAGTTTTAACCCCCACCAGGGACATATAACAAGGCAAATATGAAAGCATGTTTTAGGGCTCTATAACATTTCATGGGCCAAACCAAGTCACATGGCCAAGACCAACATTAAATGGAGCAGAAAAGTACACTCCATCCTCAGTGCAAAGAGAGGGAGGCGAATATATGTTGAACAACTATCCTAATGATCACTCCAGTTGTTACCAAAAGTGAGGAGAATTTTAAAAGACAGAAGGGTGTGGGAAAGAACTCTCATTGTAAACAAGATAGCTAGAAATTGTACTCACGGTTCCTGTTTCACTTCAAAGTAAAGAGTCAAATTTGACAAATACACAGGGAAAAATATAATGGAAGTATCAGACTATGTCCAAAAAGATCCAATAGACTTCATCACCTGGAGCTTTCAAAAAGATAGTGGCATGATCTCAAAAGCGCACATTGCATTGACAACACAAAAATAGTCACATTGTTACTCACTCGAAGAACAAGCTCAATTCAACAGTGTTCTTATGTCTTTAAATTACTATTTATTAAAGCAAGGATATATTCTGTTCAAATAAATTTAATAGAGCTTGTAGAAGCATGGCATGGCCTAATTTACGCTGACTGTAAAATACCATTCTAGAGTTTGTATGTCAATAGCAACACATTTCTTAGTCCTGTCTCTCTGAAAAATATTGGATAAAAGCAAAAGCCTGAAGGAGGTAAAAAGATACAAGCATCATATGTCTACAGTTAAATGTATTGTGAGGGCCCTGGCCAATGATATTGGTTACTTTGTAAATGAATTGGAAGTCCTAATTCTGCTTTAGCCTAGAAATATGATTATCCTACAGCTTGTAAGAAATCAACTTTAATCCTCTTTTAAATGTCATTCAACAGGTTCTCTACTGTACAGGGGATGCAAATGAATTATTCTTATCAAATCTTTTCTAATTCACTTTCCTTCCACAGGATAGTCTCAGAAATAATTTAAGACTGGACTCAGAAACTTGCTCCAGTATTGAATAACATATGTTTGAAGCATATTGTCTCTCCAACTAGCAAATTATTTCCAAATCACCATTCAAAGCAGAGACCCTTGCTCCTCCACACAAAAATTAAACATGAAATATTTCTGGCATATTATGTCCACATCTAAGCTGTGCTGTATATATTTTAGTGTCAGCTCAAAATAAAAATTTTAAACTCCAGCACTTTCTACCCTATTCGAAAGAAACCCAACTTTCTTATTATGTAATCATAGCCAAGTTTTCGAGAGGTTGGGAGACGTAACTAAAAACGCACCTTCTCCAGTTAGAGAAAAATAGTACTAGTACTGGCTCTTCAAGCATAGAAAGAGAAAAATAAATATTGAAATGGAGTCCAAGTCTTGATTTAGTCTCAAATCTATAGGATAATATGAAAAAAACCCTACTGCTTCAAGCATTATTTTGAGTTGGAAAATAAATACAATTTTGCTTGTGTGTTGATAGTAAGGCCCTTTTTAATGGCATAGCTATTAAAATGTCCCTGTGAGTAGCATGTAATACATAACCTGTATGACCTAAAACTGAACATACACATTTGGTTGAACCCGTGATACAGAAATTTCAAATTAAATTTATGAGGCTTCATTAATCATACGTGAGCCTTCTAAGCACGTCTTGGGATGCATGAGTTCTATTTCTTTCTCTGTTTCAGTGCAGACAGTTATATAAGTGGTTGTTTGTTTGTGTGTTTGTTTGTTTATTTTGTTTCATTTGAGACAGACTCCCACTCTGTTGCCCAGGCTGGAGCGCAGTAGCGTAATCTTGGACCTCTGTCTACCGGGGTCAAGCGACTCTCATGCCTCTCAGCCTCCTGAGTAGCCGGGATTACAGGCCCCTGGCACCACACCTGGCTCATTTTTTAATTTTTAGTAGAGACAGGTTTTCACTATGTTGGCCAGGCTGTCTTGAACTCCTGTCATCAAGTGATCTGCCCGCCTCACTCTCCCAAAATGCTGGGATTACAGGCATGAGCCACCATGCCCAGCTTATGGAAGAGTTAAATGATTCCATTTGCTCTACACCAGCATTACCTCTTTGGGTTTTTGAAGAAGTTATTATACCAGTGAAAGATCAATATTACATTTAGAGCTAGAAGAACATCAGTCAGTAACTGTTACTGTCTTTTTCCCCTAAGATTCAAGGTTTTTTTTTTTTTGTATCATCTGGACACATTATATATATATATATGTATATTATATATATATATTCTTAGGATGTAGATGCAAAATGGTGGTTCCTATCTAAGAGTAACACATGTGACTCCCAGTGTTTTAATCCCACCCCTATTTTTAGGAATTCCTCACTTTGTAAGGCCTGGTAAGAGGAAGAACCTATCCCAGCCTGGAAAACATGGTAAAATCCTGTCTCTACTGAAAATACAAAAATTAGCCGGGTGTGGTGGCGTGCACCTCTAGTCTCAGGTACTTGGGAGGCTGAGGCACGAGAATCGCTTGAACCAGGAAGATGGAGGTTGCAGTGAGCCAAGATCAGGCCACTGCACTCCAGCCTGAGTGACAGAGCGAGATTCCATCTCAAAAACAAAAACAAAAACAAAAAAAGGGAGACAGAACCTGTCTTCCATGAGGAAAAAAGGCTAAAAAAAGTAGATACTAATTCTTTTGCCCTTCATTACAACTCAACATACCACATAAACTAGGCTTGGCTAATCAGACATAGCTTCCCCAGGTTTGATTCCAGGAGCTAGCAGAATAGAAAGCAGGGGTGTTGGAGGATCCATGCTGGAGGCAGTGGCAGTGGTTCAGGATAGTATCCAGTGTTCAACAAGCAAGGACAATCTTGTCCTCACCCAAATAATTCTGAGGCATGATTTGTCCCTGAGATTCACACTTCTTGGGACTTTTACCCTGCCTGTTTTACAAACCAATTTCTGACAATTGAATAAACCATTTGAAATCTTTTAAATAACCTTCCCTCCTGCATAATCACTTAAAATCTATTTGGGTTGCTTCTAGTAAGGAATCTTGACAAAATATACCTAGGGCTTTGCAGAAAAGATATCAAGGTATGAAATATGCTAGCTGTGGTATGTGGCAATCTTTGAGGCAACCATAACATATAACCAACCTCCTAGTCACAATTACTTGAATAAAATGGTAACAGCTGCTTACCTTAAAATTAAATTATTAGGTTAGTGGAAAAGTAATTGTGGGATTTGCCATTACTTTTAATATTTAGCAAGGAGTGTAGATTTTATGTAAAGTTAACAGACTTAAAATACATTCCTAAAATTATAGTCTGACTACCCACACAGGTGGTTTCTATACCACTCCCACCTCTCAAACAGACTGCAAACATCTTTTGCTAATTATTTTCATTAGCCTCTTTAAAAAAAAAAAAAAAAAATCATTCTACACCTTCCTGTGCCTTTTTCGGTTCCCTACTAGGCTTGATTGCAGCTTGCATCATTTGGGCTCCCTGACCATTATTTATCTAATTGGATTTTTCAGTTGCTGGTAATAATGGCATAATGTCTTTGGCAGCAGTTGTGCCTTGCCTTGACCACAGCTCCTGCTGAATGTGTGTAGCTCCTGCAGGGTATGAAAGAGCAACAAGGTAACAAGAACCTGGAGTGTTTTCTGGGTATAGTCTTCATCCATTTGGTTGAAGCTGGGTGATGGCCACCAAAGGAATGAGGAAGTCAATACATGGAAAGTGCATAATTTCCATTTAAGTGAAGAATGTAGAAGTTACACACATCAATTCTACTCACATTCAGTTGGAAAGAATTTAATCGTTTGGCCATGTCTAGCTGCCAGAGAGGCTGAGAAATGAGGTCTCCAGCTGGATAGCCATATGTAACATCAACATAACTATGGGATAAGGGAGAATGCATATGAAGGAACAACTACTCATCTTATACAAAAGCTGTCATGAGGATTCAAAAAGCATATGAAGAGTGCCTTGTCCTTAATAAACAGCACATATATGTTGGTTTCCTCGCTCTGCATACTTTTCTACCCAATAAGCTCAGAGAGCATTCTTGCCATGGAAAGTTATTACACACAGTTCTCTCTGTATGGCACAAAACTCCCATTATTGTTTCCTAATTGAGTTTAATGTGTGCCACTAAATCGCTGAGAGCCATCTGCTCCATCACTCCTTTTACATTTACCCAAAGTCTATGTGCAACTACCAAGATAGCGTGGTTAAGAGTTTATTTCTTACTTTCGTTATGTTTAGAACTAATTTTCAGTAACTTAGTAGAAAAATTAAAAATTGAGTGCTTATATTCAAGTTGTAAGGCATTCTACTAGCTTGGCTGTAGCTTGAGATTTATAGTGGAAACCAACTTTAAAAAAATTGATTTTATGTTTTAGAGCAGTTTGAGTTTACAGAAAAACAGCAGTGTGGTGTGTTTGTTATAATTAATAGACGAATACTGATTCAACATTATTATTATTATTAATAGAAATCCATAGTCTACATGAGGGTCACACTCTGTGTTATAAAGTTCCATAGGTTTTGACAAATGCATAGTGTCATATAGTCACAATTATAGTATCATACAGAATAGTTCCACTGTCTCTAAAAAGCCCTGTTCTCCACCGTTTCATAACTCCTCCTTTTCTGTGAATCACTGGTAACCACCAATCTTTTTAAATACTTAACAAGTTGCTCCTTTTCCATCAGACATATCGGTTCCTATGGTTTTGACTTTTCCAGAATATCATATAGTTGGAATCATACAGTATGTAGCCTTTTCAGAGTGGCTTTTTTCACTTAGCAATATACATTTTTAAATATCCAACTCTTTTATAATTTAGTTTTTTTATTATTTGCTTTTTAATTGATAAATTAAAATTCTGTCTATTTATGGTGTCCAATATGATGTTTTAAAATATGTATACATTGTGGAATGGCTACATTGAGCTAATTAGCATATGCATTGACTCACATATTTATTCGTGGTGAGAATCCTTTAAGTCTATTTTCTTAGCAATTTTCTAGTATGCAATATGTTGTTATTATCTATAATCACTATGTTGTACAATATGGTAGCTATAGCATTCCCCCTTGAAAGCATTCCTCCTATTTAACTAAAATGTTGTATCCTTTGGCAAATATCACCCCAGTCCATCACCCCAGTCCCCTCCATCCCCTAGTCCTTAATCACTACCATTCTACTCCCTGTCTCTATGAATTCAACTTTTTTAGATTCCACACATAAAGGAAATTCTCTTACTGTGCCAGCTGTGTGAGGTGTTTCTCTTTCTGTGCCAAGATTATTGCAATTAACGTAGTTTCCTCCAGGTTCATTCATGTGGTTGTAGACGACAGAATTTTCTTCTTTCTTAAGGCTGGATAGTATTCTATTATGTGTATATCATTTTTTATCCATTCATCCACTGATGAACACTTAGATTGCTATAACGGACATGAAAATATTCATTATAGCATTATTCACAAAACCATGATTTCCTGTGTTCAGGATGAGGCTGCCTTGAAAAACTTCTTAAAAGTTATTTTTTAAAAAGCAATAAGTAAATAATTGAAAAGTAGTATATAGGTGTCAAAGCGCCAAGTGTTAAAATTCACTCACACAAGTCAAACTTCAAGCAACAACCAACTCCTTAATTACTTACTGTGGTGATGTAAGCAAGAGACAGAAATAGGTACCAGTTCATTAATGTTCTATATGTCCCCATGCAACAGCACCGGGAGAGGATCAGATAACATGCAGCACAGGTAGGAAGAATTGTCTTACTCTCTAGGAAGCCCAAACAAACTGAAGAGGCTCTGAGTTCTTCTGGAGTTCTTTCTGGAGGAAGTGGCAGTGCAAGTTCTTGACTGCAACTCCCTCCAAAAGAATACAGTGCACTGGCTGTGCAACAAACCTAGTATGGGGAGAATAACTGTCCCTTACAAAGCCTGTCATGCAAACCCTTTGTCATTGCCTATAGTAGAGCCTGAAAGATCACACATGGTATTTTGACCTGGAATTGGACTCTTCAATAGGTATAACAAAATTTGAGAAGGTGGTAATCCAAAAACTTAAAATTGGAAAAAATTGCTCTGCTCTACTAATATTGACTTATTTTGTATAACAAGTGTAATGTGTCTATCCTTTGCTTAAAATCTTTAGTTGATCTCAATGTCTCCAAGATTAACTGTCAACGTCTTTACTTGACACATTCCGTCTAGCTTCAACAAAGGCACTTGTACTTCACTTGTGCAAAAACATTCTCCATGATAGTCCTGTTAAACTACTAGGTTTCACCAAATACACTATACAACTTTCTTTCTATTCTAAGACTTTTCCAATGTGCTTTTCTTAGCATACGGTGTAATTCTTCTATTTTCTAGTTCATTCTTTCCTTGTAATCATTAAATATCTAAATCAAATATTACCTCTTCAGGGAAGATTTGTCTGGAATCCAAGAGATTGATAGCTCCACACTGTAATTTCAGAGGTAATCTGCAAATCTCTGTTCTACTACAATTCTCACTCTAACGTTTTGGAAGCCATCAAGCCAAGTCAATAAGTCTAACTATGGCCAAATATTCTGTGCTACGTATTCCTCCAATATCCACTCTCCTCTCTTTTAGAGTAATAGAAGTTTAGTTGGTCTCACTGTTTCCCCAAATAAGACTACATTTTCCAACTTCCACTGAAGCTAGATGTACCCACTGACCATGTTTTGAATAAAAACACTGTTTGCACTTTCCTGATAGTGCCTTTAAAATGTGGAATAGGGCCATTTCTTGCTCTTTCACTTTTCCATGGGCTAAATGGTAGATGTGATAGAGGTGAAGCATTCATTTAAGGCCAGATGAATTGTAAAGATGGCAGAGCATGAAAAAGACCAGCTTTTTATGCTAACATAGTTAGCATATTGTCTAGAACATAGTGTGTGTCAAATCAATAATTACTAAGAACTACATTTCTGTGCACAAAGGGCAAATGATAAAGCAATAAGGCAAATATAGGTCTGTTGATTTCCTAAGGCAAGTGAGAGTGGGACATCATGGCAGTTACCAACATCGTTAGCCATTGGGTTGGGTAAAGCCAAAAAGTAGTATTCAGCTTTGTAAGGATAAACATATTTTTTAAATCTTTACCTGGACCAAAGATGAAATAAGGACTACTATAATTGGTAGAGGACATTTAAGGAAAGGCAGAAATATAAACATACAAAAATAGAAATAAAAGAGAACTGACCGCCTAGAACTACTTCAAAATTTTACCTGGAGAATATATGTCACAAAATTCTAGCAGTTATTAATTGCTCCCTCCAACTTTAAAATTTTTGGAAATACTGTGAAATTTCTCGTGCTAAAAAAAAAAAAAAATGCTCTAAAGGTAAGTGTCCCAGCCCATATGGTGGACCTCTACCCAGCTTTAAAAGTCATTCAGGATCATTTTCACTGCATTCTGTTAGTTAAAAAGAAATATTAAGGTCAATCTAGGTTCAAGGGTAAACACACACACACACACACACACACACACACATGCTTCTTGGTGGAAAGAATATAAAAGATTTTGTGAACAAGTGATAAAACCTTCACTCGATAAGTTATTGTATTTGTAGATTAAGGTCCTAAAATTTTATATGTGTATTCTGGGCCTGAGTGACTGAACACACCACATATTTCTAATACTATAAATCAAACATTATTTAAGCAAAGCTATTACACAGTACGTAGTATATATTTTTTAATTATAATGGCATCCTTTTCCCTAAGTCTTCTTTTCAAAGTTTGTAAATATATTTCAGATGTAATAGACAGAATATATTAGCAAAAACATGTTTGTCATAGCAGAAACTTTCTCAAAATAACTTTTCAAGATACAAATTAGATGTAAATGTTATGTATATTATAGACAACAGATGATATTAGAAAATCTTGTAGATATGTTTCCTGAAACTTTCCTGCCCTACAATTGCCATTAGAAATTGTGTATTTTTTACAAATCTGCATCTTTAGCCTAAAAGCTCATATGGGCAGTTCTATGGCTCACTAATTTTAATTATCATTATTTCAGTTAGGAGTCATTCATCCCAATTTATTCTGAATCAAGTCTAATTTCTGAGTCTGCAGTAATCTGTTACACTATTGCTTTAAAAGAAACTCAATTTATTGTTCAGTGCCAGGAATATTATTCTTATTTGAGGAAGTCTAAATTGTAGAGCTGGCCTGAAAATGATCACATACAAACAAAATCTACCAAACTTGACTCTAGCCTCATGCTTTCAGTTTGATATGCTATGACCTGCACTTCTGCCCTAATGTATCTCTCTTATCTAGTTATCATCCAAGCAGTCTCATGGGAATTTCAGGTTTATGCTTTGAATGTGAGTATCATTTCCTTTCTTAGAGCAAAACAAGAGAGTTTCCCAGAAAGAAAAAGGCATTATATAAAGGACAAAATGATAGGTGTGCTCTAATATTAAAGTGGGAAGAAATAAAATCTATAGAAGAAAAACTAGATGTTGAAAATGTGAATAAATTATTATAATTCTATTACTTTGGTTTTCAATACCACATATCAATGCCTAGGTTATGACCACACTGCTTTACATGTCCCTCTTCACCACACCCCAGAAAACTCAACCTACACTTTATGAAGTCACATTTTGATACTACAGTTTGCCATTCATAATATTTTGTTATGTATTTTTAACTTCTTTTCTATGTACATACTGTTGTCCCAACTCAATTTTAAGTTCCTCAAACAGCAAAAATAAATGTTTGATGTATTTTTCAGTGTTTTCTTTACTATCTGATGTTACAGGTATATAAACATAATTGGTGCTTAACAACTACTTGTCATGACTTTAACTTCATTATTTTATTACAAATCAACATGTTAAACTTACATCTAAAGAAAGGTAAAAGAACTAATATTGATTATCAGAATCAGTTTAATTTTGAATAACTAGTTTCTTCAAAATAAAACAAATTTTTATGATGATAAATCAAGTCAGGCCCTGGTTAACTATTAAGAAAGCAATAATAGTGATTTTGTTTTAACAAAGGATTAATTATTCCACAATAATACAAGATAAAGGAGGTTTATGGGAGTAAATATAACAAATAAAATATAAATTTTCAGAGAAAAGTAATAAAAGTTGAAATAATTATGATTATTTAAGCTTTGTTGACTAAAATTTCTGCATTATTTGTGTTTACATAGAAACAAACTAAAAACAGTGACTCAAAGAAGACAACTTTTAACTTATATGAGAATGGCATCTCTCAAGCCCAGTAGAGTTTGAGGCTGCGATGAGCTATGATCACACCAGCCTGGGCCATAGAGTGAGCAAGACTCTGTCTCAAAGAAAAATGAAAACAAAACCAAAAGAAGAATGGCAAACGGCATGACAGGACTAGGAATGAGAACTTCAGGAGTTGAAGATGTTCAGTTATAATCAAAGAAGATCAGGCTGGGCGTGGTGGCTAATGCCTGCAATCTCCCAACACTTTGGGACGCCAAGGTGGGCAGGTCACTTGACCAGCCTGACCAACATGGTGAAACCCCATCTCTACTAAAATTACAAAAATTAGCGAGGTGTGGTGGCATGTACCTGTAATCCCAGATACTTGGGAAGCTGAGGCATGAGAATCACTTGAACCCGGGAGGTGGAGGTTGCAGTGAGCTGAAATGGCGCCACTGCACACCAGCCTGGGAAACAAGAGTGAAACTCCATTTCAAAAAAAAGAAATCAAAGAAGGTCAAAACAAAAAAAAATCTTGAAGATGCCTGGTATACCTACCTAACATTAGAAATGAAGTATCTAAGACCAAGAGAGCTTCTGAGATTTACCATGGGTATGAAAATTAGTGACTAAACTAGAAACAGAAAACATCTTTTTTCCAGTGCCCTTTTTATAACAATATACAGATATCCACCCACCTATCATGAAGAATAATGCACATTGGCACATTTGTAAACTCTATTATTTTGAATTCCTTAATAACCTTTTTCTCTTCCAAGGAATGCTTCAAATTTTCCACTTATTGTCTCTTTTCACCTCCTGCAAGATATGTCAATAAAGTATTAACTGCCAGCCTTCCTGTCGGGCAGAGGAAATCAAATTGTCCCTTTTGTAAAACACATGATGGACAAAGGAAAAACCTGGATTGGCATGTATTCACCAGTCCAAGGGTACTCAAACTTCAATGAGAGATAAAATTTGGACAATCAAGTGTTGATTTGTATATTCAAATATCTCACTGTATTCTTAAAAACTAATTCCACCAAAATTAATGCAAACTTTTAATTTTTAAACACGTATCTTTAAATTAATTCATTGACTTGTACTCCGTGGTGTTCTGGCCAAAGAAAGCAAGAACTCAGCTTTTTTCATTAATTTAGGATGTTTTCAAAATATGTAATTAGCAAAAATTCAGAAAATTTACTGTGAGTAAAACTCAGCAGGCTGCTTGCACAGAATTATTTAATGAATAAACACATTCTTCTAGATAAAGGTTTTGATCCCTTTTTGCCTGGGAACTTACTGCCCAGTAAATTATATAAATTATGTCCAAAAATAGGTAGGTGGACCAAGAAGTAAATTATCAGGGCCAGATGCAGATACATAATACAGACAATACATGCTCCAGTAGTTCAGTGGAAGGAGAAATGCTTAGAGAGGGGGCTAGAGGGGTGGGGAGGTGGGGGATGGGGAAGAGGGGGATGGAGTGTGGCTAATATAACTGGACTGGATGCTGCTGCTACAAAGAACTTCCTCAGAAGAAAATAAGAATGATTCTGCAATTAAATCCTTTGAAGGTTTGTTTCACTGTCACCATATAGACAGCTTTTGAATGCAATATGTAGGACAGCATATCCAACTGAAGTGCAAAAATCCTTTTCAAAAAAAGCATTTTCCTTATTACCTTAGGATCAAATAATAAATAATAATAATAAATGCAGCTTGAGGAGGAAAAGCCACACTCCCATTTATTCTTTTTTGTGTTTCACCTTAAAAGAAGCTTTGATAGTTTTATACATCACTCAGCATCCAGCTCATTTCCGTGTTGGTGTGTTAACCTTCTCCCTCTGGACACTTGGGATATTAATATTATCCTCTGTAACAATCAGCAGGAGAAATAAAGCATTTACGCAAATACTGCAAATTAGATTAAACTATAGTTCTGATGTAACCCTGTGACATACAGTTTCTTGCGTATTAAGCCAAATGTACAAGCATTTAATGACTAATCCTTTTAGGTATTTTAATACCCACATGAAGATTTATTGAGGAGAAAGGGAAAGCATATGCGGTTTTCCGTTAGAGCCTGCCTGCGGGCGGAGGATTGAGCAGATTGGCTTTTTTTAATTAATATTTCAGTTCTTTGTGTTTTGGCGGGCAGGTTGCACGTGGCCCTGGTACTGAACGGACAGCTCCTTTCTCTCAGGCTGTGTGCTGGGGGCTAGCAGTCTAGGAGGGCAGTGGCAGACCCTGGAGACAGGAAAGGAGAAAAGGACGGGGCGGGAAAATGAGATCAAGTGCTGTAGCCCCCCTTTCTTCTACCCCACACAGCCATAGGCTTACCTCCTCCAGAAATTAACCTACTGATCTATATTGGTAGAATTAGTCATACTAGACGCCTTCTCAGTTCAGCCACAAAAGGGGAGGAGAAAGCTTGTCAGACCCTCCTCCTTCCCCTGGGCTTACTACAAACAACTTTTCTGATGCTAGGAGGAGACCTTTGAAGATAAGAAGGGCAAATTCGCCTGCATTTTAGGAACCTTCCCGCAGATAGGAGGGTTTTAACTAATGAAATCTCCAGGATCACACTTTGTTTTTAATGTTATGAAACCTTGTTGAATAAAGTAATGTGTGTGTGTGTGTATGTGTCTTTGTGTGTGTGCATATGATGGGGGTAGAGAGATAGATGTAGATTTAAATACAGAGCCTTATCAACTTAACTTTAAAAAGTCAATGATCCTGAAAAGTTTCTTCTTTTCTATTTAATCTTATTACATAACACTTTCAAAACATAGCTTTAACTTTGTTTTGAAAGTTTATCTTAGCATGAGAAAGAGAGGTAAAGAATTGCGAGCTCTTGGTAACTACACATTTCATCTAAGTAGCTAAACATTTCAAATTGTTGACATACAAATATGAACTGGAGGATTTAAGCATGTTTTTAAAAAATTGCATCTTCAGTATCAGTGTGGATACCCTCTGAGTCCAGGCCTCCTAAGCAAAATACGTTAGGCATATGTCAAATATGTCACACATTTGTGTTAAACTAGAGATCTAGAACATGTATTTCTATTTACATTTCTCTCTTCATGGCAGATATTACAATTGCTTTTCATTTTCATTTCTCTCCTTCTTCTGGGAGTAAGGGAAGAGATTATACTCTCCAGATGCCCTATGATTAAGCAGAGCCACATGACTAGATCTGGCCAATGTTTTTCTGAAACAAATAACTTATTTACTTGTAGAAGACCCTCCAGCACCCTCCACCTTATGGCAATGCAGAAATAAATATCCCTCTAGATCCCTGGTGAGGTATTCCGACTCACAATGGATTGTGTGTTTGACAGAAATAACCTTTAGTTGTGTTAAACCACAGAGATTTGTGAGTTGTTTGTTACTCACAATATAGTGTCTCCTAATACGATTAATTGACTTCTTTTAAAAAAAAAAAGTTGTATGCTGTGTATGCATGGTCAGGGTGGTCAATTACTGGCTTTTCTGGGACATTATAAAACAATGCAAATTCAACAGAAATGAAATGCAAGTCATATATGTAATTTTAAATGTTCTAGTGGTTACATTTAAAAAAACAGGTAAATTGACTTTTAATAATACATTTTATCAGCATATCCAAAATATTATCATATAGTTAATATGAAATTATGAAATATTTTACATTCTCTTTTTCATATTAAGTATTTGAAAATCAAGTGTGTATTTTACATTCACAGTATATCTCAGTTTGGACTAGCTTTATTTCAAATTGCCAATGCTTCCTAACCAAAGACCTCCAAGCACACAGCTGTAGTTGAAATTTGGTTTATAATTTCAGCAAGAAAGGGCACATGTCATGGGAAACCACTGAACCTCAGAGTAAAACAGTGTTAGAAAGGATTTGGACTTTGCTTGGATAATTTCAGGAATGGTCCAAGAAAGCAGTGGTTCACACTGTATTGAATTATCTCAGAAAGCAGGAAGAACTCTGGTTGGGTACCTCAACAAACTTTTTATACAGTGTAAATACTTGTTTGGTATTTTGTGGCTTAAAAAATGTTCACGTTTTGTCTGTGTGCAGACATTACTAAAGTTATTAACTTTCATTTTGATCCATCATGGTCACAGAGTGGCCCTGCCTGATATTGACGTTCTATAAGATTGTGCTCAACAGGAGAGCACCAAGATGTAACTGTGAGTACCAAACCAGCTTGCAGGAACGCTAAGGTCTCACTGATAGTACTGGGCCAACTCCTGATATCACAGCATGCTGTCATTGTTTCCTCCAAGTGTTTGTATTAGTCTGCTAGAACTGCCATAATACAATACCACAGATTATGGAACTTAAACAACAGAAATTTATTTTCTTACATGTGTGGAAGCTCAAAGTCCAAGATCAAGGTCTCAGCAGATTTGGTTTCTTCAGAGGAGAGATCCTTGGCTCGTAGATAGCAATTTGTTTTTTGTTTTGTTTTGTTTTGCTGTTTCCCCACATGACCTTCCTCTGATGTCTCCTCCTCTTTTTATAAGAACACTAGTCCTCTTGGATTAGGACCCAACCTTATGACCTCCGTTAACCTCCTTCGAGGACTTATTTTCAAATACAGTCACATTGGGGTTAGAGTTTTAAGATAGGAATTCAGTCCATGACAGTCCTCAATAGCCACATGTGGCTGCCATCACTGCATAAGACAGCACAGTTATAGACAATTTGATATTGCTTGTGTCCATCTGTTAGACACTCTGGGTGAGAAAATTTCTCATTAGAATAAAAAGATATTCTGCAAGTTTTACTGCTGGTAAAGGGAGTTCTGGATTTTCTTTGGTTTATCTTTTCATTGTCTTCTTTCCCTATAATGTAAGGTACTGACCTCATGGTAAAGTGTTCTATAATTAGGTGTTGGGATGGTCCTCTATTCTGCACTAAGGTGCCATTGAATGAACAGTTGAATCAAGTAAGTAAAATATGTTCCTACTCTTTAGCATTTTTAAATATCTAGTCAATCAATCACTTCTTTATAAAATACAATCTATGGCATCATAAATTCCTAACTGTCATTCCAAGACACTCAACTGGCATTCTTCCCATCCTAGTAGGAGTCATAACATAGACTCACCTTCACGTAAATATACCATCCTGGGGAAAGACAAGATGAGCTTCCTATATTCGTTTTCTAATAAGGCAGTAGTCATATTTATCTATGGAAGTATGAAAAGGTTCCTTGTTCTCTGGGAAAACACAGTCTGTGAAGTGACCTTTGGTTTGCTGATTTTGAAAAAAAGAGTCAAAATTGTTAGAATTAACAATCTAAAATCCCCAGTCCTTAAACATTGGGCAATTTTAGCCACCATAACCTATATTATAATGATAAACAAGTATATTGTCAAGGTATAAAATTTCTACATTTCAAGGATTTTGAATTTTGCTGTCAACTGCATCTGAAACACACTTGACCTTGTCAATGAAAAGCTCATTAAAATGATGCATTTATAACATTCTCCATTATTTCCCGTCCTCCATCACCAGAGTTCAGATAATTAATGGGAGAACTTCCTTCTCTAAGTAAAAATTGAATGTGCCAGGGCAGAGCACCTACATGTGCTTGGTTTTGCCACCATCTAAATCTTTGCATTCAGGTTGGAACACTCTCCTAAATGACTAATGCTGTTTCAATGTATTTAACTAGGGAAAGAAACCTGTTCTCTTTAACTGCTGGCACATAAATATATGAGAAGCAGATAGTGTTCAATCATACAAAGAGCCTTACGTTGTATTATTTATCAGAATGTCTGCATTCATTAGAGATATTTCTAATATATGGTACATATTTAATACATCACAGTCTACACCTGTTTCTGGTGTCTTGTACTAGGGATAAATTCCAATGCTAGATTTGGTCTATAATTTCTCTGTAAAGAAGGCTGCAAGATGGTTGGTCACGGTGGTTCACGCCTGTAATCCCAGCACTTTGCGAGGCCGAGGTGGGTGGATCACCCGAGATCAGGAGTTCAAGACCAGGCTGGCCAAGATGGTGAAGCCCCATCATGACACTGGGTAGCATTAACTATAAGTTTTGTGCTTCCAAATCACTTTTTGGTTTTTAAGAATTTCTTGGTACTCTTATAGCCTGCCTTCGATTTTGATCTTTTATTCTTTCTATTTGTCAGGTGCACAAGATTACCTTCCTTTTTTAGCTTTCTGTCTTGTCACTAACCATTCCTACTTGGTGGCCATGTACTTGGAAAAAGGCCTCATGATCTTTCTGGCTCCACTCAATGTTTAAGGCACCCTGCTTCCTTTGCTTGCATCCCACAGATTATTTCCCTCATCCTATTTACTGCAGCAAATCTCTCCTTAGTTGAGGAGGTTGTGTTTATCTCCCTTGAAAATCCTACCTATCCTGAATGCTCTGTCATTGTCTGTCTTTAAAATCCTCCCTCTTTCTTCTTCCTCTATGTTCCTAAATAGTGATGGGGCTAAGTTATACCCAAAGCTCACTTTACAAAATATTTCCTCAGTACTTTGCAGAAAACAGCAAACAAAAATGCCATTTTAAAAGAGGTGTATTTTTTCTTTTAGAATGTAAGCTCCTCAAGAGCAGGGACAATGTTTTCTGTATGTTCCATTGTGCCTAGTACACTGTAAATGCTCAATAAATATTGATGATGAGAAAAAAAAACTACAAAAATTAGCTGGATGTGGTGGCAGGCACCTGTAATCCCAGTTACTAGGGAGCCTGAGCCAGGAGGATGGCATGAACCTGGGAGGCAGAGCTTGCAGTGAGCGGAGATCGTGCCACTGCACTCTAGCCTGAGCAACAGAGCAAGACTCTGTCTCAAAAAAAAAAAAAAAAAAAAAAAAAAAGGGTGCAAGAGGTGACATTTTCGCATCTAAAGATAGCAAAGCAAAAACCTATACTGCCTCATTTTACTGAACTTAAAATGAACTTTCCATTACATGACCTCTTCCAAGCCAGATTGCCAGGTTGCCCCTAATGGGGAGACATTCCAAGAATCACTGGAGTGAATTGTGTCTGGAAAAAGGATGGGTAGTTGACAGTAGGAGTAGAAATTGATCAAGAGAGGATTATCAAAGAGTAGGAGTGGTGGTAGTCTCTTATTGGGATTACAATGTCCATCCTTTGCAGACGACTTTGAGAGATAGAGAGGGGATTCAGTAGGGTGGCTATTGTTTTCCTCAAGGCTTTTCATGACACCAAAATGGAGAAGAGGCCTGAATAAAAGGTATCACATTCTGAATCTAGACTTTTGAAAGACAGTACTCTAACAAGGATGTCAGTAGCAATATCTATGATCAAGACAGACAGACCAGAGTTGAATGTTGGAAAGGAGAGGTCATAGAAGAAAAGCAATACTTTTCATCACCATTACGATTGATATTAAGCCAGTCAAGAGACTTGACCTACCAGAAAGAACGTGAGTTGCAGAAATAAATTATACTAAATAATTTTAAAGTACACTATCAATTCCAAAGTTGTTTCATACCTATTTGTCCTCATTTAATACAGCCTGGCTGTGAAAGAGAGCAGAGTGGTTAAGTGTCTGAGGTCCCAGAGCCAATCAGTGGCAAAGTCAGTGAATACTCCATTGTCCTCCACTTGCTCAACAGGAAATCAAAGGAGTGAAAGTCATCCTAGCAATTATCTAATGTCTCTATGGTGCCTACAACCAGAACTAGCTTAGGATGAAGGGGCATTATCACAGACCACCAAAAGTGGCAGGGCCAAAGTAGGAAAATATATATTTTAATGGAATGTTCTGTTGGGTCAGATCTGTAATAAAGCAGATACTGTGCAAATTTCTGGACACTCTACATAGGCATTTCAGGCAGCAAAGACATAGTAGGAAACAAAGGAATAAGGCAAATATGAATGGGCCAGGAGTTTCAAAACATAACTCTTCAAGGGTAAGTAAAAGACAGACGTGAGGTCTAAACAGCATGCACAGAGTGTGGAGATTCGGCAAGATTACATAATGAAGTCGAGAAAGTGTAAAGGCAAACACTAGCACAGCCAAGTTGAAGAATAAAAGGCCGATTGCACCAGAGATTAAGATAAATAAAATAATAAGGCATTGTTCCAGTACATAAGGAAGTAAAGGTCAATGGAAAAATAAACGTGGCCTCTGAGAGGCTACTGGGGTAATTGACAGAAGAAACAGACAAAGCTCTTTTAGAAAAAAAAAAAAAAAAGTAACTGGAGGCCTTGGTTGCCTCAAAGCTCCCCAAGGCTAGTAGGAAGGAGAAGAGGCAGGAGCTTGGGGTCAGCAACAAGACAGATCCACAGAGGTTGGTTAGAAGTTAGGAGAGGAGCTGAGTACCAGGGTGACCAGAACATGAAGTATTGCGGATGAAGAAACACTTCCACGCCCCCACTTCACTGAGACCATGCACAGGATGTTCAGGCAAAATGAAACAGAAACCTTTGGAAATTAGAAGGGAGGGAGTTAAGTCAGAGCAGAATTCCAGGAAAGCAGAGGCGGTACCCCTGAATACATTGACAGGAAGGCATGGAAGGAGAGGCTAGGGGTAAATGTGGGGAGAGAGAAAGAGGGAGAGAAAGATGGAGAATGAGAGAGGGAGTTTAAAAGAATTGAGAGAGAGAGAGAGAAAGAGAGAAACATGAAGGGAGGGGAAGAAAGAAGAAACAATGAAATTTTAAAAAAAATTAAAGACCAAAATGTTAATTAAGCCATGAGGAAATACAAAATAGACATTAAAAAAAAAAAAACAAAAACAAAAAAACAAAACAAAACAAAAAAAAACGACCCCCGACTACAAGCTGTCCATTCCCTGAATCCTGAACCAGTGACTTGGGGCTGAGCGGACGCAAGCATCTGCGTTCTAGCTCCAGCCCTGGCTCTGTAGCTCCACTGGCTGTGTGAGCCTATACGGCAGTAGAGGATAGAATCTGATGGCCTCTGGAGTCTCCTCCAGCCGAATTTTCTTTAGTACCATCTGTCCAAGGCTCACAAAATGGACCCTAGGGAAGTAAGAGTCTCCCCTGATACCGTCTCTCTGTAGTAGCCTCCTTAACAACTCTCCCTCTTTCCAAATAATAGCCTATATTTCTAAAGGCATTCTTTGTCCACGTTGATCTCAGTGATATATATATTCACTTACTTCTCACAACAGCTGGATCAGCTAAGTGTATTATTTTTCTCGTTTTACAGGTGAGAAAATTAAGTAACTTGTTCAAGTAGAACTGATGCCCGAGTAGATGCCCAAGTAGGGTTGGTGCCTAGGCCCTGTGGTTGCGGCTCAATTCGTGCAACTTCAGTTACCAGGCGGTCCCGGGGCCAGTGCGGAATTCACCAAGCCGCAGCTGCCTGGCGCTGAATGCGAAGCGGGCGCAGGAGACTGGAAGGTACATCTGGTGTTCCCTGCGGCCTGGTTTCCCTGGTGAGTGCCACAGCCTCTGAGATCCACGACTGGCCGGCTGGAGCCACCGACTCCGAAGAGAACCAGAGATGGACCAGCCAGAGGAGAGGGCAACCCTGGGAGCACCGCACCCTTGTCAGTCCCCTGCAAAGCTAGCGGTAAGATCCGGGAGGTTGAATTTGAGGCCGCGGTAGTCCAGACGACTTTCCCTGGAAGGTGTGACGATGACTTGTACTGCAAAAGAAGCCTGGACCAGGCCTCTGTGTGGGCGTTTTCTTTTAGGCGTTTGGAGAGGGATGGAGACGGTGGGTGGGGGCGGGGGTGTAAAAAGAGGAAATTAAAAACCTGGAAAAGTTTAGATGCAACAGTAAAGACCAGAAGATGGAGGGGGGCAAAGTAGAACTTCTGGATTTGGGGCCACAGCCCCTGTGACCCCAGGGATCACTCACACCTCTTTGAGTCTCACTCTCCCCAGCTCACAGACCTGCTGAGGGGGAGTGGTGCCTGGGATGAGCTGCCGCCAAACTCTTCCGTTTCCTCATCCTTTGCAAGGGGAATACATTTGCACTAACACCTACATCCAAGGGTTGAAAGAATGAAATGATACAATGCTTAGGGCTGGGAACGGGGCCTGGCACGTATGACAAGAGCTCAATAAATGTTCGTTGCTGCTACTTTGCTGTTATTTTTTCGTTTATACAAACAGGGTAATAATTATACATGAATGGCAGCAAAGAGGAGTGTTCTCAGGATCAAATGAATCAATACTTTTTAAAGCGCTGGTAAACTAAGGCTCCATATGCAATCGGAAGGCCGGCAGACGGACTTCTAAAGCCCCTTACAGTGCTGCAAGGTTAAACAACTGAAAGAGGAAAAAGAGGACAAAGTGCAGCCTCTTTCGGAACTCAAACATTTCTTGGCCGAAAGGGACAAGTTTCCCATGGGAGCAAGACCTTAGCCAGAAGAGCTGGCTTCCTGCCTGAAGGCGTGCAACCAGCCAGGAGGCCTCCAGGGCATTGTGCCCTCCCAGTCTCCCGCCCTGCTGCCTGGGAGTCCCGCCTGACGCGGTAGGGCTGGCGAGGCAGGCTCTGCATGCGCCCGAGCTTCGCGCAGAGGGCGGGTGAGTTTGCGCCCTGCCTGAGCACTGCTTGGCAGCTGTTGCGGAAGGGAGCCTGGCGTCTCAGATGAGGGCCTGGGCTCCAAGTTCCATTGTTATCAAAGAGAAGACTTCAGACGAGGGAGTTCTCCCACTTAATTTTCCACTAATTCGTTCGCAAGGCTTTTTAATTGCTTGCAAATGCGTTTTCTCTGTACAATTATGGAATCCGTGTTGCCTGTCGCCTGCAAGGCTAAGAAGGAATGCAGATCCGTGTTAGACTTTTAACAAACAGCCCAGGGGGCGGGATAGGGTCCTGAAGGAGGAGGTTTTGAAAAAAAGAAGAAGAAGAAGAAGAAGAAGAAGAAGAAGAAGAAGAAGAAGAAGGAGGAGGAGGAGGAGGAGGAGGAGGAGGAGGAGGAGGAGGAGGAGGAGAAGGAGGAGAAGGAGAAGGAGAAGGAGAAGGAGAAGGAGAAGGAGAAGGAGGAGGAGGAGGAGAAGGAGGAGAAGGAGGAGAAGGAGAAGGAGAAGGAGAAGAAAATAAAGGAAAGGAAAATGAGTTTAAAAAAACCAATGACAGCCCTTAAACTAAAATGACTGCAGAGTCTGTCAGAAATGTTAATTTCCCCTAAACATCCTAAAGCTCTTTTTAAAAATGGCCTGCCTTGCCGGGGCGCGGTTGCTCACGCCTGTAATTACATCCCAGCACTTTGGGAGGCCTAGGAGGGCGGATCACAAGGCCAGGTGTTCGAGACCATCCTGGCTAATACAGTGAAGCCCCGTCTCCACTAAAAAATTAGCCGGACGTGGTGGAACGCGCCTGTAGTCCCAGCTACTTGGGAGGCTAGGGCAGGAGAATCACTTGAACCCGGGAGGCGGAGGTTGCAGTGAACCGAGATCGTGCCACCATACTCCAGCCTGGGGGACAGAGACTCTGTCTCAATTAAAAAAAAAAAAAAAAAAAAAAAAGTCTGCTTTTCTTGTTTGCAATTAGGTAACGTTTTACACAACGTGGCCTTCTGTCACAGAAAGTGGGATGGGTGTGGAATACCGAGAAGAAGTAGAATAGTTATCAAATTTGATTACTTGATAAGTTATTAAGAATCATCAGATTTGATAACCGGAAAGGGGAGGAATCTTTCGAAAGAGACCCAGAGTCGGCATCAGCACGAGCCAGAAGGAAAGGAAGCAATCACTGGGAGGGGAAACCTCGCATGTCTGCGCATGAATGCTGTTACCATGCCTTTTCTCTCCGAATATTCCCAACCGTACAACTGGATCAAGTTTTTTATTGCTGTCTCTGCCCAGAATTGCCCTGATGTTTGGAGCACTTTTCTGTCTTCACCTCGACTAGTGAGGAATAAATGAATAAACTAGGGGTTGGGTTACGGCATGGTGAACCCAATATACTCTTCTTTCCACCACCGGAAGTATTGTCCCTATCCGGTCTCCATAGAAGTGACTGGGAGAGGTTAGGAGCTTAGAAGAAGCACACCACAGGAGGTCCTTGGACTAGAAGCCGTTTCTGAACCGTTAGAATGCTGAGGGACTGTGAAACTCGGACCCTACTATAAAAGGGCCGGAGGGTTCCCTCTGTGGTTGGCTCTAGAAGACCCCAGACTGAGTGCCTCTTGGAAGCCTACCGAGTGGAGGCACTGAGAGGGCTGGGGATTCTCAAAATGGTGAAAGGGTGTCCTAGGGCAGATGGAATAAAACACCCCTAGGTAAGTCACAAGAGTCCTTTGGTTACTGTGGGTTCTCTGGAGGCACCTCTGCTCTTCATGTTCATCCAAAAAAGGAATGGAAGGAAGGAAGCTGGAAGCAGTAAGGAGAGGTGCTGATTTTCAGACCTACATATCTTGTTTTGCTTTGTGGAATGAACATCCTTCACCTATATGGGATCCTCAGTGCTCCACTGTTCTTTCAAAGACAGGGCTTTGTGACCATGGAAATTGTTTCCTTTTGTGTAAATTCATGTCTGGTTATAGAGCTGCATCTCCCACTGGAGCAGAATACACTAAATTTCATTCTTAGACAACGTACACACATGCTTGCTTAAGGCATAAGTATAAGAGATTCAATCCTGCCTCTATCTACCTTTTGTTAAAAAGGAAGGGAAGGAGGGAAGCAAGGAGGGAAGGAATAAAGAAAAAAAAACAGTGAAAGAAAAAGAGAAGAAATGAAGGAAGAAGAAAGAGAGAAAGAAAGAAAAGGGGAGGGAAGGCAAAAGTGAGAGAGCAAAGAACATATTCTGGTTGATTCATGTGTTTAAATACATCCAAGAAAATATTTTTGTTTCAAAATGCCCAAAATAATTCCAATAATTTTCCATTTTGCTTAGTATTATATAGGCAATATTGTGGGAGAAGTGTATCCAAGCAATAAAAAAAAAAGTCAATTTGCAATAGCAGAGGAAACCCTAAGTACCAAAAGAAAGAAAAAAAGAAAGAAACCTGAAGAAATACACATTTATTAAAGCTAAGGATAGGCATGAGTTCATTTGTAATTGTTCACCAACCTCAAACACAGAGTAGAGTGGCGAACTCTTTCAGTGAAGATGTTTGAGATTGGATGAAAACTGGAGTGATATGAATGACACTGGCCTAAAAGCCTAGGAAGGAATTTGCGACTACCCCAAAACTCTTCCAGCTCTGGATCCTAAACAAGACAGTAATGATATATATAAATATTTCTTTGCAGATTCCTAAAGTGACTGCCAGAAGACATTTCTTCCTGGCATGTGGAGCATGGAACCAGAAGGAAGAACAGGAGCACGAAGTGCCGAGGAACAACCTTTTCAGCTTCTGGGGTGCAAGGCCAGCAGCATATCCACCGTGCTCTTGCCAGCTATTTTGAGTGACTGATGCCGGCCTGGCCTCTGACTGAGGCTGGAATGCGCACCATGGTTTCCCTGTTGGAGGGGGCCCCAGGCAATAGTCACGGAGTCTCCAGAGTGCTGTGGCCAGTTAATTTAATTACGCCACCCGCTGGAAAATGAATGGCCAATCACTCTCCCGAAAAGAAGCAAAACAGAGAAAGAGGAATCAACTTTGCTAAAATGCCCAGTCTTTGGGTCAAGTCACACAACACTTATTAATTGCTCAAGACTATTAATTGGATGGGGGGGTGTCTGACAGAAGTGAACGCTACACATGCACACATCACACACACACACACACACACACAGGCACAAAACACACCACACACCTGCCTCAATGAGTTTCTTTAGAAAAGGGGCTCTCTGAGCAACCCCAGAGCAGATGGAAGGGAGCGCTGACCAGTATGTGCATATGGCATGGATGATTTCCTCAACTTTGTTTCTTTCAGGGGGAAATAGCTTTTTTATTTTTTTTTAAGTTGGGATGAGGTGGGAGGGAGCAGTTGGCCAAATGAAGTTTCCCTGCAGTTCAGATGCTGATGTGGGAAGCCAAGACATAGGGTTAAGAGAGACGCTTTCTAAGGTGGTCAAGGGCCCTGGCAAAGGAAATCTCGTAACTAAAGGAGAGGTATTTTAACCTTCCTGCTTCATTTTCCTTAAGTACAAATGAAAGATTTTTTTTTTTTCTCATTCCTCAGTATCTTTAAGTTCCCCTCAAGTCCACAAGAGTTCAACAAGCACATAAGTTAAACCCTGGGCACTCTTTGTTTGGATACCTAAACATCACTCAGGAAAGTGAACCATGAAAGTGGGGTTAGGGGGTGGAATGGGATGATTTCCAGTTAGTTGGTGATGTCCTGATGTTCACAGGGTCCGGGCTACTGGAGGTCATTCCGTGGAGTGTACTCAATTCAAGGCTAGAGCTCATTACCAAGACTATCATAAAGCTACATCTTCTGAGTGTGGTGGCAGGGGTGAGGGGGCTATGTGTGGCTGTTATTCCAGACAGGGACAAACATGTGGACCAAACACGCTGGACCAGCAGGCAGAGCAGGCGGCCACATCTTCCTGAGCCTCCTCATTGTTGTTCCCCAGGGAGAGGGTTTTATGTCTGCTGCCTGGACCTAAACTGGGAAAAGAAGGTACTTTCACCTTCAATGAAGATGTGTCTGACAGTAGAGGGGTTGGGAAGGAGATTGCAACTGTCTGAGAAGGGCTAGCCAATATCATCCACCAGGAAAAGCACACCTGGGTATTCCCCAAGATAACCTGTGAGTCCTACGTATTTTTCCCGGGAGTGGTCTGCACTTTCCCAGGGACTGGGTGCCTGGGTTAAGGTCGTGGGGGCAGTCTCCACCTACCAGAGATGATTAGATTAGTTATTTTCTCTGTTGGTAAGCTATGGAGGCCCCACTCAGACCTGGTAAACAAAGACTCCACTGCAAACATTTTTGGGATTCAACCCCTAGAGCCAACAGCACTCATTTTACCCCTTTTACTTAAAGATCAAGTTGGATATTCTTCCTTTTTGTCATCATTGGTCTCTCAGTCTCCTTACCTCATTAGGCCAAAATATGGAATTTCAAGGAGGGCGGTGGGGTGGGTGGCACTGGCACACCTTGAAATAGGGAGCAAGTGTTGGCTGCTGACCCCATGAGGGGCTGAAGAATCGTGTATCTCCATTTCAGACAATACATTTCAATTCTTGTCGTGTGCCTTTGTCCATTTGTATAAAGCAAAGAGCTCTGAGTGACAGCCCCAGTTAGCCTGCATGAGCAGATCCTAATAAACCCTCCCAAACCCCAACCTAAAAAAAAAAAAAAAAAGCCACATGCCTGTTTGCCTGCGGCTTATTATTAAGACACCTTCTCAGCTTAAACACTTGAAAGCAAACCAAATGAAATGGCAATTAAGACTGAATTACCCCTTCTATCTATGAGATGAGTCTGTGGGGCCAGCCAGTTCTTTCCTGTAATACAGACACTGAGGAGCAAAGCCTCAGTATTTCAGGTTTATAGCCACCACCACCCCCTCCAGGCACTAGACAGCTTGGTGAAGGAAGCTGAATTTTGAACGAAGGAAAGCTCAAAAACTGTTTGAAAGTCAAGAAATCCACTGAAGAGATGGAAATAGGTGTGCACTGCTTCCTTCCTGCCCTCTATTTATAAAATATAACTTCCAAGCGTTTAAGGGTTATTTTGGGGGTAATGGTGTTCCAAAACCTAATGCTACTGCTAAACAGTCTACACTCCACCACCACCAGTGCTGTTTCCAAAAGGAAAGAAGAAAAACACAAAAGAGGGGGGATATGGTTTGGGTTGGGGAGTGAAAGACAACATTTTACCTAAATGTAAAATCTTGTCTCAAATCTTTATTCCCTTGCATTTTTCCTAAATCCATTGCCAGTTACACCATTTCCTGATGATGGAAACTTGGGACTGTCCATCACCATTATTTATTTTTAAAGTTGCTGAAAAGTGTAAGCCACTGCCTGATTTTGCCTTTCAAAAAAGGGGAAAGAACCCAAATTCAATGTGAATATGGAAAGACCAGCATTGTTTCCACTTGGGCGAAGGCAGACACCCCAGTCTGGGCAAAATTGATTCGGGTGGTTGTTGGAAAAAGCAGCTTTCAGCATCCAGGGAGTGGAACCAATAGAGATGAACACTTACCCATATAAAAGGAAGCTTTAATTAATATATATTTCTATCTCTAATATACATATATTGGAGCTAGATATCTAGCTTCACAATAAAATGTGTGCAAATACTCTCCACAGATATGAGTCCCCACCTCAGTCGGTATAGAAAAGCATGATAAAGGTTGGAAAAAATGGATAAAAATGTTGAAAGAACCTCCAGTTCCTTATTAGGCGAAGATACAATATTTATTCCTTGTCTCCTGGGATAAATCTCTTCTGCCTATTGTCCTCCCAGTTCTCAGTGCTGATGCTTAATTTTCAAAACTTCTATATTACCAAGGGACCTACGACATCAGCCAAAGAAATACTCAGCAAGTACAAAATCTGTTCCAGGGAGCTGCTTTTGTGCAGAGGGAAAATTTTGTTCCTACAGGTTTTTAAGTGGGTACGAGGCAAGGAGCTATCCGATCCGGGCAAAACCATTACAATTTAGATATCTATCTATAGAACATTTTTTTTCCTTTAAAAATTGGAAAATATAAGAACTTTGGATTTTTTTTCCCGATTCTTTTTTTGGAGGGGGAAATTGCATCGTAAGCTTTCGGAGAAACCCAACATGTCAACTACCTTTCCGGGACTAGTCCACGATGCCGAGGTATTATTACTTTTTTTTTTTTTTTTTTTTTTTTTTTTTTTTTTTTTTTTTTTTTTGAGCGCGCGTGTGTGTGGCGGCGGCGGCGGTGGCGGCGGCGGTGGCAGCCTCCCCTGTCTCTAATCTATATTGGACCGTTACGTTTAATTATAATCTGTCTTTCGGGGGAAGTTAAGGAAGGAAAGGGGAGAAAGTTCGTTATGACATCTGTCGCCAGGGAGGGCAACTCTCTGCCACGTTAAGAAACATTTGCCATAATGAGCGGGAAAACATAATCTTAATAATAAAAGGGAGGGGGGGCGGTGAGGAGAAAGAGATAGAGACAGAAAAAAGATTCTCAGAAAAGCAAAGAAAAGAGACTGATGGGGGAGCAGTAGGTGGACAAGGGGGATGGGGAAAACGCACCCCTTTTGGAATGGGCTTATTCAAGGAAAGGGAAGCAGAAAAGAGGGAGTCGGATTCCCTCCCTCAAATGACTAAGGAAGGGAGGAAGTTGAACGATTTGCACACTGGATTTTTAAAAATATATGGACAATGATTTTGAGCAGCCCGGGCCGAACATCTCGGCATAGACAGGCGCAGAATTTCGATGCTGGGGTCTAGTTGGAGAGGCAAGGCGGCGCGGGCCAGCGCTCTTTTCGGGTGGACTCGTTCCTCTGCTACCGCGGCCCCGGAGTCAGTTGCAAACTTGGATCCCAACGCCAAGCTCCCTGCACAAGTTGGGCAGGGGCTGTGTGTGTCTCTGTGCGCGTATGTCTGTGTGTGTGTGTGCGTGTGTGGTGTCACCCGCACCTATATAGTGTGGGGGATTTTTTTCCGCTCTCTCGACTATGAGGACGAGGCCGCCCACCCCCAGTTCGCCTGTTTGCAAAGGCTCTCTGGTGAAGACGCTGAGACCTGGCTTCGGCTCGGCCCGAGTCTTAGGCGCTCGCTTTCCTTGGAGTGCCAGAGAAAGCTCCTGGCTCTGGGAGAGCCGCGCCTTGGTTGCAAAATGACAAACCTCAAGTTTTTCTGCTCTCCCTTTTCCCCCTCTTCCTTCCAGATACGTCACGACGGATCAAACAGCTACCGTTTGATGCAGCTTGGCTGTCTGGAGTCCGTAGCCAATTCCACTGTCGCCTATTCCTCCTCCTCTCCTTTAACTTACTCCACCACCGGCACCGAGTTTGCGTCCCCCTACTTCTCCACTAACCACCAGTACACCCCGCTCCACCACCAGTCCTTCCATTACGAGTTTCAGCATAGCCACCCGGCCGTCACCCCCGACGCCTACTCTCTGAACTCGCTCCACCACTCGCAACAGTACTACCAGCAGATCCACCACGGGGAGCCCACCGACTTTATTAACCTGCACAATGCGCGGGCGCTCAAGTCGTCCTGCCTGGACGAGCAGAGGCGGGAGCTGGGCTGCCTCGATGCCTACCGCCGCCACGACCTGTCCCTCATGAGCCATGGCTCTCAGTATGGAATGCACCCAGATCAAAGACTCCTGCCAGGGCCCAGCCTGGGGCTGGCCGCCGCGGGAGCAGACGACTTGCAGGTAAATAAGCATGCAGCGAATTTGTCTGCTCCCTCCCCTCTTTGCCCTCCCCCTCCCGCCCCATTAAGGCTCCGACTGTAAAGCGTCTCTCTCTTCTCTCTTCTCTCTCTCTCTCTCTCTCTCTCACACACACACACACACACACACACACACACCCCACTTACGGAAAGTTATCAAAACAATTAGAGGAGGAGTGTGCCTGTTCTTTTCCTCTCATTGGATCCAGGCATTTCACCTGGACGCGCGGGAGTCAGGGCGGCTGCGGCCCTCAACCTTTGGTTTGTTCTCACAGAAGTCTTATGTGAATCAACATTTGTGACCCTGAGGGAATAAGGTAGAGGAGATCGAGAAGTCTGGGGTTGGGCCAAATGGACTCAGAGTAAGACCCAATAAATTGATGACCAATCGTACCCTCAATCTCCGCACTTCACAGGGTCTTCCGAGGCGTCCCAGGTGTTTGTCTCAAACTGAGCTTGTGGAGATTTTACTACAAATAGGCTTGTTCTAAGAAAATTGTTGGGAGCAGAAGTTTTACCAAATTCACTAGATATCTATGGAAAGTAAAGAATCGCAAATGAAAATCTCAAAGGTCTATCCCAAGGAAATAATCTGCACAGTGCGCTTTACCGGGGTGTAGGTTGAGTTCAATTCTCTCTGCCTGATGTGCACTCAAAACCTCAGCCCAGTTAGGTAATTTACAAGTTTATTTTTGCTCTTCAAGCCATTACATTTTTTGTAAAATGCACCTCCTTAAAAAGACAAAAATGAGGCAATAAAGGTAGCGAAAGAGGGGAAAAATAAAGAAGAAAGGGAGGAAGGAGAAAAGGAAGGAAAGAAGAGAAAAAGAAGAAGGAAGGAAAGAAGGCAGGTATTCAGACACTGTGGAGGCTATCACTCAATCAGATGATCCCTCTTCTGTTTTATTTCTTAACACATGTTTGCACATTCTTTGCCAACAATAGAATTTATGAGTATGCAATTATGTTGCCATAGGCATATTTAAAACAAATGAGTCCATAAATACCCAGAAAAGAATTCAAAAGACCCGTATTTTTAGCTCCTTTTAGCTGAAAGTGCAGTTCTATCTGTGAGTTCCTACTTTTTCTGTCTGCACGAAGCTGGCCACCTTCTTCACACTCTCCAGGACAAATAGGGAAATATTCTAAGAACACAAGTTGGAGACGTAAGAGATCCCTTGTTGCGCACAGAAAATCTTTCCTCCTCATTTACCTTTGAGCAAGAGATTATTTTAAAATTAATGTGAAAGCCCTTACAATTCCAACAAAGAGCCATAGCAGTAAGATCGGTACACAAGAAAAAAGATTTGGCTGCATAAACCTTAACTTTCTACATTTATATTCACAAAATAATTTTATACGCTCAGGGCATTTTTACATTTTTCACAAGGATCCCCTTATGTCTCAAGAGGGAAAAAATCTGCCATTCAATGCTTAGCTCAACTAAAACCTATTTACTCCTTTTAATAGCCGCGTCTGTTGCTGATTTTTTTGTATCTGTACAAATTTTTTTTCTGTGCTAGGCACAAAGCCGGGCATTTTTCAAAAGAGGGGATTAGAACATTTGCAAGCACTAGACAAAGAGCGAATCCCGTGCAAAAGGACACCGTAGTTTATCCCATTTTCGACTTAGTGCCATTCAACTGGTCATTTATGCAATGTCATCCGACCAAACAACATGTTTTACTTATGAGGGAAAAAAGTTTGTTAAGTGAAGAAACCAAGGTTCGTTTCTTCTAAGAAAATAAACATTGTAACCGTGCGCCAGAGAGTGGGAGGAAAAGTAGTTCACTGCCTTGGAGAGCTTTGAGACGGTTTATCATCTACATTTTAGATATTTTGAAACCTTTTCTTCAGCCTATCTCTTTTTCCATATACAAATGTCCCTTTTCTCTTTTATTACTCATATTGAAGCAAGATTACTCTTACTAAGGGACACACTCCAAGATACTAGAAGAAATATAGTACTGTGTGTGATATACGTTTATACCCTTACATAGATATATCCATGTATGTATATATCATAATATATATCCATCTTTATCTATCTAATCTATGAATGCTATGTAGCAAGTTTGTAAATCTGACAAGTTATTTTCTTCCACTATTCTTGCACCAAGTTGGCAGAATGAAAAAGAAAGAGACATAGCTACTTCTAAAACAAGAAATGGGGAGGGAGTGTGTGGGAGAAACCCGTCTCTCTCCTTTTATTTCTTCCTTTTTAAAACATTCATCAGCATATGCCTCATTTCAAATGCAACAAATGTAAATATACTTTTCCCTGCACAGAATTTTAAGTGAAAGTCCAATGGTTTGGAGGGCGGTCTAAGTCTGCCTAACAGATGCAAACAGTCTTGTGGCTTCAGTTCCATCTTTGAGTCCCCTAAAAAGATTTGCTATGGCCAACAAAGGAAACTGTCACACCTTTTCCCATCACCGCTTTAATTTATGCTCAGTCTCCAAGTTTTTTTTTTTCATATTGATTTGATAATCACTTTAAGGCAGAACATTTAAAATAAGAAAGAGCTCGTGAGTAGGTTGAAAAGGGGGGTCTTACAGGCCTGCCTCAATATGGTGAAAATGGGGAGGCAAAAGGGAGCCAGGGTTGTAAAGGTTGTTTTGTAAAGTGGGTTTTTATTATGCACCGACTCTCTCCGCATTTACTTAACTCTTCACGGGCTGTTGGGTAGGTTAACACCCTTCAAGCCCTCTTTCATGTCCAATACCTCGTTTGTTTGTAAAGGAAAATGAGCCTTTAACACATTTCGATTTGGGAAAAAAGAAAAGGACAGACAGGGAGAAATTTTTATTTTTCTTAATCAAAAATCAGCAAACCCTTTCCATCTCTCCAGCTCCAGGGATTCTTCAATCCATTAGGATCTTGAAGGTCTACAGTGAGTGAACCTGAAGGTTTTTCCTCCATAAGGTCCATTTTGGGTGGCATTATAAGATGTTCCTACAGTTGGGGTAAAACAGAACCTCTATAAGACATCCTGAATCCTGCATATGAAATAGTTCCTCTGTGTCCTCAAGAAACCCACAGTCCCAGACTTGACACTCTAGGTGTGATTTGCTCTACTCAGAAAGTGCTGAGTGTACACTGTCTGTATATATGCTGTGTGTCTTGATGGGGACTCAAAGGGCTTCTCATTCTCTTATGCCAAGATGAAAGACTCCCAGGCACTTTGAAGTGTAATATTGTATGGTGATGTAAAATGTATACCTTAAGATTTATACAACTTTTAGATTGTGGTTTTTCTTGCAATTTTTTAAAAATTATGTTTGCTGGAAAGCTTGCTTCAGCTCAATGCTTGCTTTTAAATGTCTACTGAGACAGAGTTCAGAGATAGGCTAGTCTAAAAGACTTCACCTACATGGTCATATATATGAGTATCCATTTAAGTAATGTTATTTCTGTTTCTTTTATTAAGGGCTCTGTGGAAGCCCAGTGTGGGCTTGTTCTCAATGGCCAAGGTGGAGTGATAAGAAGAGGTAAGTAACAAGTAATACCATGTTAACCCTAGACATTCTTCTCCTATCTGTGACTTTGTTTAGAAGATCTGGTTGTGCTCAGATTCCTTTTCTGATGATTAAGAAAACAATTACACTTAGTCAATTATTCTAGTCCAACACTGGCATATCCACATTTAAAAGCCTCCTTTCTTCCATTAAGGTTTGAACCCAGGCTGTGCCCAGAAGGCTTGTGATAGGAGATATTTGTTGCTCCTCATAGACCAGTAACAGAATCAAAGTTAGAGGCAGAAGGAAAGAAAAAAGAAAAAGGCAGAGAGAGAGGGAGAGAGAGAGAGAAAGAAAGAAAGAAAGAAAAAAAGAAAGAAAGAAAGAAAGAAGCTTCTCACAGCCCCTTCCCCCAGCACTAATACCACATCCTCAAGCAGAGTTTCTTTTTTAGCCCTAAATGTGCTAGCCACAGCCTGGGTGTTTGAGGTGATGGTGTTAGCTTGAGGCTTTGAAGGATTCTGTGAAAGGCTAGATCATTGAGGCTTTAGGGGAGGCTAATGAAACACCAATATTGTAGCTGCCCTTATTTTTCTAAGTGTCCAGAACATTTCTTTCTTTAAGGGAGGGTAGGAGGAGGAGGTGGTGTTAACTGTACTGGATAAAGCTTTCTTGTTCCCATCTGTTGAGGGAAACATCTGAATCCAGAGTCACCCATGGAGTTGGAAGGTGGGGGAAGGCAAGAGGAGAGGAGAGAGCTGTTGCTTTCAGTTCTGGCACTAAAGGGGGCTGTATCTCAGATGTTCCATTTTGACAAAAGGTTTTGAACTATGACGTTCTCAGGGCCTTGAGGCAGTGCAGATTTTGCTAGCTTCCCCTACTTAACTGTACCCAAAGCTTCTGAAGTTTATTTTCCTAGCAAGCTGAGTAACCCGAGCAGCACACAAGGCAAGAGGGACCAGCTGTTATCCTAACTTCATACGAATTAATAAGATGTGGTCTATTCACCAAGACTAATTCCTGCTTCAGGACCACAGTTGTCTGCAGTAACAGAACACTAAAAACTGAGTCTCTTCTGATAGGACCAAATAAGTGTCCTTCAGCCCCTCTCCATCCCTTTGAAAGTTTCTTGAAAGATTTGCTTTTCTGGATAGAGAAATGTGCTGGTAGAAATCAGTGATTCTTTCATATTTAAACGGCAGATTTTACATCCCAATGTCCAATGTAAACTCCATTTAAACTGACGGGGAAAGAAAACAAAGGGTGCTTTCCGTTTGAAACTTGGGTATTGTTCTAGTGGATGTGGGTAGTTTACATTAAATTTAAAAGAGCTACTCAAATCATGTTGGTTCACCCTATCGAGATTAACACACACACACACACACACACACACACACACACACACACCACATACACACACACTAGTGGTATACCTCCACAAAGATTTTTTAAATGAGGAGTATTAAGCTTGCCATCCACGCTGGTACTCAGACATATTGAAATGGAATAAAATAGGCTCAAGACTGATGAATATTGAATGCACGCTGTTGGAGGAGGCAAAAAAAATTTACACAGTGAACAGGGGACCAGGTGAGATGTGCTGATCAGGGGTCTGTTGGGACGGGTAAAAATAAGGTGAGGCAAGAGCACTCAGGGCGCGTAGAGACGTCGGTGGTGCTGAAGGACAGCGCCACTAATTAGGTACGGGAGCCTGCTTCTCCCACAGTCGGCCTTTTTGCTACTGCAGTTTTGCATTCAGTTCCACACTTATACGAAGATCACCTTCTCATATGCTTGGAAACTGCATCTGAGCATAAGATATCTGACAGAGGGTGGAATTACTTGAGGCTGAGGAGGGAGCTGGAGAGGAAGAGGCTTTGGAATCAATTGAATTTCTGGGGAGAGATGTATTGGACACCCTCTCACCCCCTCACACAATTCCCAAGAAAGGCCAAAGCTCTTAAGTATCTCCAAAATGTTAGCTACTTTATCAGAGTCACAGAAATTATCCTCCTTAGGTGATGCTTTATTATTCCTGTAGAATTCGGTCCCTATTCTTTTCACCTAAAAATCGTCGTTGAATCTGCTGCTTGAAACCAAATATTGATGTCATATGAGAACAGTGAAGCTACGGAGAGAAAGGGAATGTAACTTGGGGTTTACATCTGTCTTGTGTGACTAAACCCCCCTTCGTAGGAATTCAGATTTTAGCTGCTGAGTTTATTCCATTTCCACGTGTCTTAGAGAAAGGCCAGTTAACCTAGTTGACCCGTGGAAAGGAGGGTGTGTGTCTATACGTGCCTGTTTACTCTGAAACAATCAATGTTCATGACAATTTACAAGTGGGTAGCAAGAAAATGTATTCCCAAAAGAGGGTGTATATTTTGCTGCAGCCTGCCCAGCCCCTCATCTCAGAACTCCCTTTTACAAAACCCTAAAGAAGCCTATTTTCTCAACTGTCATGATAGTACCCAGGACCCCAATATCAACAGCTCAGACTATTTGTGTTCATCAAAAATCAGGAAGACATTAACTCAAGTGTTCTACTATACTGCAATACTTCATATAACCCGATATTGTCTAACAGCTGAGATAAAATTGTGTTTCTTTTCCAGTTCATGCTTTACAGATGACCCACCACATAAAACATAGTTTATTGCGAAGCACAACATTTCACCATTTTCTCTCTTCTGCTAAGTTCCCGAATCAATTTACATTTCTAATGGTTTCTAGATTGTACTATGGGAGGAAAAAAAAAAAAAGATTCCACTTTCAAAGACCCCAAATGGTGTTCTTGAAGAAATATAGGTGCCTATGTACTTTACATGAGTTAATCACGGACATTGTCCTGGTTTGCAGTGGCGTGGAGGGCTCGGACGTTCTCAGTTGTTCTTTACATTTGGTGACTTCAACTTGTAAAGAACAAAATAGCGTCGCCCTGACTCACTTTGTTAAGTGGCAATTACATTATTTTAGCCTGTAATGAAGGCCCGATAGCCAAAGACTTCGTGGAAGAGGGGACAGCAGCGAGGTAATTACCACCTAGATAAAATATTTGCCACCGCCTCGGAGGCGCAGCTCCCTGCGCGCTCACTCTCGGTTAATGGTGTGCGCGATTTTGCCCGCAGCTCCGCCACTCCAACCATCAGAACCAATAATCTTTACTTTACCCTGTGCTCGCGTATCGATAGCTTCTTTCGCCTCGGGCGTAGGCTTTGATATGTTAATATTACTGAGTAGCAAATTCTGCAGAGATCATATTAATGTTGTACGTACAGAGTGGAGCTTTGCCTTAGTTGAATATTCAGATACCGGGTTTCAAAAGGCATCTCTTGAAGAAATGAGGCTTCTATTTACAGGAGTCGTCTGTGTTTTTAATCATTAAAAAAAAAGAAAAACCCACTCTTTTTCCCCCCCTGAATCTTCTGAGGCTCCCTTATGGCCTCCTCCCCTTTGTCAGACACCGGTCCCTTTCATTTCTTGCTCTGAGTATTTAATAATAAGTGAACAATGTTGATGACGATGGTGATTAGGAAGCTCATAATAAATGGATCCATATTGGAATCGCAGGGTGGGGGTTCAAGTGGATAGTGGCTGTGGACCTCAGAAGTGGGCTAGATGAGAAGAACTAGCTTTTCCTTACGTGGGTGGAAAGTGACATTTTGGCCCTGGTCTCTTTCGTGAAATCGGGATGGCAACTAAAAAGGGCGGGGGGGGGGCGGGGGGCGGGAAAGGAAAAAAATGAAAAAAGTGGAGAGGGGAAGCGCCCTTGTTTCGCTTTGTGATCATTCTGCCTTGCAGCCCCAGGCTAATTTCAGAAGCTTAAATACTGCCGTAGCCTCTGGGCCACGCGAAGAGGGAGCGGACCCGGCCATGGGCAGGCAGGAGCGCTTTCCTGATTGCCCGTGGCTACACAAAATACAAACTACTTTGAATCAAAACATTTTGGGGGAATTAATATGATCTGAACTCTGCACGTTTTAAGAGAGTTTGAGTTTGTCAGATCGCTTAGAGGTGACTGGCACGCCAAGGCAAAGGCATTTACGCCGCGGTATAAACATTGTCAGATCTGATTTAATTTCTTTAAAAAAAAAATGCTTCCTTGAAATGGAACCTTAGCTTCAATTGCCCAGTCTGCCAATAACAGAGTAGAAGGACCTGACCGCTTTTCCGTTTAGCCGGCCTCAAGGCCGGCAGCAGGCTGCTTGGCAGGAGGACGCGGTTTCCTCTGCTTCTCTGGGTTTCAAGAAGGCGCAGAGCCTAGGAATCCGGGTTGGAGAAAACCGTTGGCTCTTTCAGCAGCTCCTGAAGGAGTACAAATGGAGGAGGATGGGAAGCTTTGCCCTTCTTCCTTTGTCCGTACTCTTCGGATTCCAGATGGACTACCTGGAATCTCTACTCTGGCTAGCCAAAACTCATCTCTATGGTTCATCCATTATGGGTGAAGATAGAGCCGGAGATACACCTCAAGCCTCGCCTGCCTCCTTGGTCCCCAGTGCAGATTCTGCAGATTTGAAATTCAGTCTCCTTTATATGAAATCTAAAACTCTTGTACCAAAGCATCCAGAGGCATGATTTGTTGGAAATCTTTTTGGGGGTTGGGGGTTGCAGAGGGGAAGAACAGCCTACAGCCTTTTCTCTAATTTCTTTAACTGCTTTGAAAATCAACAGAAGCCAAAACACTTTCTGCACTGGGGAATGGGGATTAATCTCCCCCGCATCCCCACCATACGCACACCCTAATATACACCATTACACACCTACCACATTAAAACAGCCAGTCTCTTCACGCACACCTCTCTTTCTTTTGTTCTGCCTAAAATCTACAAAAGAAGAAGCTCATTCGGCCCTGGTAATCCAGCTACATCTGTAATGTTATACCCTTCCCCCAAACAGCACAATTCGTTCCTGACACATCATCAGAGGCCTACTTGATTCCAATTAAGTCCGCATCCTTTGCTGTTTGATTACAATTAATATCTGCTGCCGTGGGGGAGGGGTAACATGGGGGAGGAGGGTTAGGAAGGGTGAGAGGCTAGAGGGGAAGCAGCCGAGAATAATTCTACCCACGCAACTCACAGGTGCACCTCGCAGAAATGCAACCGCAGAACAAACAGGGACAGGAAACTCTTGTAATCGCTTACACATTTTTAATGTGTCAGAAAAAAACGAGCGATCACTGGAGATGAAGAAGGGGAGAAGAAAAATCCCTGCCGTTTGTATTTCTTTCATTTGAATTGTAAACATCTGTTTGGCTGTAAGGCGAACAGAACATTTATTTTGCTCTCAAGATTTGGTCTAATTATGTCAACACCGACGCTACGACGAGTGGGGCGGCGCTGTGGCTTTGGAGAGGATGCGCGCACCGGCCCAGCGCCCGGAAGCCCTCTAGGAAGTATTGATCGCACCTGCAGAGCGCACGGGGCCTCTCGCCACAGCCGGGTGCGTTCTGAGAGGGGGGAGGCGCGGAGGCCGTGCGTGTGGCTCAGAGGCAGATTTAGAGGCTCCAGGGACTCGTGGCTCCTTGGAGACAGCCGCCGCTGTTTCCTCTGCCCTAATAGCCTGGGATAAGAAGAGAAAAAGCTCACCCAGGCGCCGGCGCTTGTCTTTCCCATCCAGTTGCAGCACAGACGGTGGCGGTGTGTGTGTGTGTGTTGGGGAGAGCGGGGTGTAGGGGGATTGTCTTGTCCTACTCCGCAGTTCACACCCTGCAACGGGGTAGTTGTTTAAAAAAAATAAAAATGACGGGGTTGGGTGGCCTATAATCAGGTTGCCAAGGGTGCGTACATCCATTTCCCATTGCACCTCCTTACAAGGTGGGGAGATAAGTAGAGCAAGTGTGAGCGTCTTCATTGTTTAGATGGACAGACTGAGACCCAGAGTCATTCGCCCAAAGTTTCATGAGTCACTAGTTGGTCAAATTCTTACTCGTAGACCAGTACTCTTTCCACTGCTCCACACTGTCTGCAGACACTTGTCCAGACGTCCCCAGCTATGCCAAGGCAGCGAAGGTAGAGCCACTCCATGCTTCTTCAAACCGAATAAGATCTAACAACATATGGCAGCTGGAGGATCTGCATCCATGTATTTTGTGCCTAGTTTTGTCACACCTGAGCCGGAAGTCTCTGGCTGACTTCTTCCTGCAGCTATGGCAAAGTTATCCCTTTTATGAAAGCCATGTCCTAGGCAAAGGACCTTGAGTAGATAGTTTCTGATTTCTTACCGCTGTTACCACAGCTACCCATCAGAATTTGCAGCATCACTGAAAATAGAAAGCCCTATCTCCAAATTCCAAGTTTAAAAATAGTGAACTTTGTGAAAGTATTGCTTCTGTGAACTGTATATGGAAAAGGGATGAACTCTGGGGAAGTTCTGCATGAATACACTGGCTATAGAATCAAAGAGATTCCTAATTGGGATGCTCACTCTAGAATGATTATCACATAATTTTAGTAAGAGCTGACATGTGACACAAGCACCATGAGGAAGTTCAACTAGTAACACTGGGGATGACTACTGTAAATGACTTGGTGTGGGCCAATGTTTCACAACATTCTTCTTTGAGATCTCATCATTACCATCTGTAGTCTGGATTCCCTTAAAGAAGTATCACTCCCTCAGTACCTTCAATCTAGAGACAAAACCCTGGTGATATTGACCTATTACTTTCTTCCACCTCTCTAAAGAATAAATCACTGAGAAGAAAGATATCAGGTTCCCCATGTTGCTGTAAACTCTACAAGTTGCCAAATCTTTAGCCAGGACTAGAGAGTTCCCCAAGGCTGCAGCAATGCCAAGTATCAAAGCAACAGAAATTCCCTTTAAAGATGCTGTGACATAAAAAATAAAAGACTCTATAGTTGATGGCTAATCCTGAATACAAAATAAATCCTTTAGGCAATTTGTGTGTGCATAAAGCATACTCTTAATATGCAGCTTGTGTAACTTACCTAATAAATGTCTACTTGAGCATAAGCCAGAAGCCCAACCTAGATGTAGGAGAGGGAGACTCTGGGCCCAGGGAATTGGCATGTGGGTGGGTAGCAGACTCAGTGGTTTCCCTGGGAGCAGCTGGTTTTCAACACGTAAGGTTCACTTTGCCAAAAGTCTTCCAGTTGGGGAGAGCCTGATCTAACAAATTCTTTTAAAAATGATAATCATCTATATCTCCCTAAATTAGGTTTCTAATCTGCTGAAGATTAGTAAAGATAAGAAAGTTCTAAAATTGTATTATTCCCTACCCTTAGCATCCAAGCAAATAATTCATACATATACTCAAATGCTCTGTTCTCTCACTCATCATAAACTTGAAGCTAACTGGCAACTGGGTGAGATTCCTTGTGTCCTCATTTGTATATTGGCTAGTACGCAAGACAGGAAAGTTTATGTAAGAATATAAATTTGCTTATGATTCATAGTGACTGTGAGTAGAGATCCATTTTTAGAAGAGGGCTATGTGAATTTTGCATAAAGACATTGATTTCTGTTTGTTTAATATATTTGGTTTAGACTTATCTAATTCCTAAAATAGTCAGGATCATAATTCTCACAGTATGACCCTAAAATATGGATTCATTAATACCTACCTTGCTTTCCTGTTCATCTCAAATTTTAAGAAGTCATTTAAGAATTTGTTTTTGAAATACATTTTGCTTCTGTAAGTACAGAGTGAAACTGATAACAAAAGTGAAATCGTAGTTTTAGGTCCAGGAATCTGGGGCAAATTTTTATTATTGTATTTTGGCTTTAAACTCACTAAGAATATGAACAGGGGGAAATCACAGGAGAATTTGATTTTAGCTCCTAAAGCAGGTGTTTACATGGTTTGCCATTGTATTGGCTACAAGTTTGATGTCAAGAAATGGATTTTAATTTGACAATTGAGATTATGAACGCTCAGATTTCTAACTGAGAACAGGTTTTCAGGCACTAGCATGGAGGTTTTGGCAGAGTGCACAGGACCCAACTTCTAGCCTGAAAATGGTTGGCTACCCTGACATTCCCACTGTTTATTCTCCTGGTTTTTGTTGGTTTGTTGTTGTTGCTTTTTGGAGGGGCTTTAGAATGCTTAGGGAGAAAGACCTTGGTCTCCAGCACTTGCAGGGAAAACTTGGGTAACCAAAAGACAGTCAGGAAGAATTCCAGAAGGTACAGGGGTAGAAATATTTTAAGAGTGGGGCAAGGTTAACTTTTTCTGTCTCCTCAGGTTTGGGATCCCTTTGCCTTTTAAAATGTCCTCCCAGGTTCTTTTGCAATCCAGCCCAGGGAAAATACTAGAATCTGAATGCCAGAATTTCTACCACCAATGTAACATTCCATATGTGCTAGTTAGTAAATGAGGGTAGGAGATACCTGGGAGGCAAGTGGTAAGTCCTAGTTCAGTGCTTCTCAAACTTTAATGACCACATGAATCATCTGGGGCTCTCATTAAAACGCAGATTCTGACTCAAAAAGTTTGGAGGTGAGTCTGAGATATTGCACTTCTAAAATGCTGAGAAGTAAAAATATTTTAGACAATGCTCTTCTACCCATTTTTCTTCCCCCACCTACTTTTTTAAAACCTCTTTTCTCTCATAGAACTTGTCCCTTTTCTGGATATGGGTCGTAAGATTGCCCCTAACTGAAGAAGTAAAAACATGATCAAATAGCCAACTTTGAATTTGCCTCAGACCCTTAAAAACTCTGCCTTCAGATTGCTCAATGCATGAGGCAGTTTTGGATTACGGAACTGTATAGACACCATGCTAGCAGGGTGGACATTGGCTCCAAAGTCTTGCTGTGGGGGAGGAATTGGACAGCGGGAAATGCTTCTCAGAGATGATCACCCTTGGATCCTCAAGTCCTCTTCAGTTCTTGTTGACTGCCTGAGGATAGGGAACATATACTGTTGTTCCTGGAGGAGATTGAAGCTCAGGGGGCTTTCTGGAGCTTGGAGACAGAAAGCTTCTGTTCCAGGAACCCCAGCACGGCAAATTGCCTTGATGATTTTGCTACTGACAATTATATATTTTTTCTCCCTAATAGTAATAATGACAATGAAAATTACAACATCAATATTATTGTCAGCTAACATTTAATAATTATTAAATTATTAATAATAATTAATTACTGTGTTCTAGGTATTTTGCTAATGTTGAGGGCTGGCATACAGTAGAGGTATTTAACCTACCATCACCTGTATGGATTGGAAATTTTCAATGAGTAACTGGTTTTTAGCAGTGCCTGGGAGTGAGTGACTGTGGTGCCTTTAATTGACAGATGGATGAGGAAAATATGGCAGTTTTCAAACACTTTGGAAAAGACAGTAATTGTGGATAAAACGTTTCCATCCATTGTGTACATTGTGCATCTGTGTGTGTACACAAACACACACAACCATGTATAAGTAATACCTACTCCTTGTGAACTTAACTATTGGAATTCAGGTTTTTAATTAATTGAAGTGTTTCTGAGTGTGAATGTTGCCAAAATTAACACTGGTGAGGCAGTCTACACTCCATAGGATGCCGATGTTTCCTAACAATTGTACGCTCACAGACATCTTCACAAACATTGAAAAGACACGACCCTGAGTAGTATTTGAAAGAACATTCAGAGCAGCTCTCTGTGATGATTTGGGGGATATATAAGTACAACTGTTAGCATGTATTCCCAAATCCAGTACAGTCTTTTGATGTTAACTGCCTCTCATGCAGTTAGCTTCTTTCACTGTCACTAACATGTGCTATACTTTTTTCTCTAAAGGTGGCACCTGTGTGGTCAACCCCACAGACTTATTTTGCTCTGTCCCTGGCCGTTTGTCCCTTCTTAGTTCTACTTCCAAATACAAGGTGACCATTGCTGAGGTAAAGAGGCGCCTCTCCCCACCTGAGTGCCTCAATGCTTCACTCTTGGGAGGCATTTTGAGAAGGTAAGACAAAGCTGTATTCTGGCACAGAATTTCTAACTGATACCATACCCTCAATCCTTAGTCATAATGTCTCCCATCTGATGGTGTATTCCCCATGTGGTCAAGTCGTCTCATAATTTTCATCAGAATGTGAATTTTCAAAACCTAGTTTTTGGTTGTTTTTATGCAGAGCAAAATCGAAGAATGGGGGCCGCTGCCTGAGAGAGAAATTGGATAGGCTTGGCTTAAACTTACCAGCAGGAAGACGGAAAGCAGCTAATGTCACCCTCCTCACTTCCTTGGTCGAAGGTATGACTTCTCAGTTTAGCAAAATAATGCTGGAAGGTTGGCATGTCTTTGAAACTCAGGTTTGTTAGATTACGCTGTTTTATTTTTGTCTGTACCATTAAGCAAGTCGGTTAACAGTTAAGGTAAATTTCCTAAATTATCTTGACAATGATGATTCAATTAGACTTAATGTAAGATTTAGATAATTCATAAAATATCTTTTAATTTACTAATCTTGGTAGTAATAGGAAATAAGACAATGGAAGTTTTGGGTACTTCTCCAAATAGCCTCTAAGTAACAGCAACATGAAATTGGCAGTGCTCTTGTTATTTGCATTATCGTTTATTTTAGAGTTTAAGTAAATCTAACTTAACTCATTGTAATTCAGTACAACATGATCTACAGGAGAAATAACCCTTTATGAAGAGTTCACAGGGGTCTAGGCATGATACTGAGACTGAAAGCGTACTGTATTAATCCTAGTAGACCTCTCTAAAGACATGGTGAACTTTTATGGCTGTAAGGGTGGATAAGCTCAGCTCAGTTGGAGAGAGGTTGAGGTTAACCAGTAGTATAGAAAGAGAAATGGAAATAAATGTATTCCCAAAAGTTGTTTTTTATCCAACTTACCTTTCCCTTTTTTTCTCCTATTAAGGTCTAAACTTTACATATTCTTATTCAATCTTCTTTTAAGGAGAGGTATTATTGAAAGTTTTTTTTTAATTGTGGGGAACTTTTTGAATGTCAAAGGAAAGTTCTTTCATCATGCAGAATGCTATTGTTTAAAACATAAAAGGCAGAGGACTTTTGCCAAGCCTCACCTTGAACATACCTGTGTTACTTCATGCATTCGTTATTTGCCTATCTGGCACTGTAGGAAGTAATGAGTGAAACACAAAACCAAATATCTATAATTTTTTCAGATTTTCAGTATGTAGCATTTACTGTACAACATTGAGAAGTAGTGTGTTCTTGACATTTGTCTTGGCAGAATTGTTTTGGTGATTTTGTTCTTAGCAGCCATCTTTGCTGTGTTCCCTGATAGTAGTCATGATAATAACAACCACAACAATAATATTATTGACAAGTGACATTTACTGTGTTACTATTACCATGTTCTAGGTCTTGTGCTGTGTTGCCTGTGTGTGCTGGTCCTAAAGGCTGGCATATGGTAGATAGCTGTAACCTATCATACACCCACTTTGGGGAATAGCAAAGTAGAAAAAAAAATGACTAATGGGTTGATTCCAAAGGGAGACAGATTTCTACTCATTTTAAGTAAAAATGTGGGTAAAATTATAGTTATCGTTGTTTAAAAATACAACAAAACACTTGCTCAGGATAATAGAGGGGATTCAAGAATCATATGGATGGTAGGACTTGAGTAGTCCTCAAACCCAACTCCACAGTAGAGTCAATTGAAAAGGTTTCTTACAAAGTGCCTGAGTCTCATCCCCAAATCAACTGAAACTCATCTGTGGGGATGGCTTAGGCATCTTAAGTTTTTAAAACTCCCCAGGTAATTCTGATGTATAATGATGTTTAAATATCATTGATTTAATTGTTCCTTGGAATCCTTTTCACTACCCAGGATGATTGTTTATGAATGTTCATGAAATTTCTAACTGGTGTGAAAATTATCAATCCCAGTAAAGACTTTTCTCCATGCTGTCTATGAAAGTACTTGTTAGTACAAAACGGAAGAGCCACAAAAAGTATGTTCACAATTCTTACTGATTTTTATGGTAGCCAAGAGCGCTGGAATATCCTCTGTGGGAATCATCAATCTGTATTAGCAGCAAGGGTGCAGGTCAAATATGTGGAATCCTAGGATGATCTCTGGAGTCTTACCATCCTACTCTTTCAGCATACCTCTCCTATCCCAAAAGTGCCTGACTTGTGTTCTATTCCTGTGGCCTCTGCTCACAGATAGCTATCAGCCTTGGCTAAGGAAACAAGATTTTATCCTTTTGAGGAGCATCTTATCTTAATTGTGTGCTTTTGAAATCCCCAATATCTTCAGGTATAGAGAAATAAATCTTTCATTATTGAATTCCAGGCACATTGATGAAACCTTAGAAAACAGATTTAGACTCAAATGGACCTTTTGCATCCCTCCACTCCCCACGTAGTAAGAACTCTCAAACCCACTTTCATACACACACACACACACACACACTCTTTAAAGTTTTAGTGCTTATGTGCAATATTCTCTGACATTTTAATTTGATTACATATTTTGTGTTCTCTTCTAATGTTCATTGTAAACCCACTAAATTTATTTCACAACTCACTGTCGAGTCATGAGTCATGACCTACAGTTTTTAAAATTATGAGTTATACTGGGATATGAGGAGAACCTAATCTTTGACGTACAAGGACATTATATCTAAATTGAAATAGGCTTCATTATAACCCTGAGTTGATAAGAAGAGTGACTTCATTGTTGATGACTCTCTTTTATATTTTTATCCTCATATTTTGGTTGGGTTGGTGGTAACAGCTGATTACTCCTTTCCAGCCAGCAAGATGCCATGTTCTGAACTAGGTCATGTCCCCTGGAACCCTGCAGACAGTATTAGGTGTATATAGAATAATCGTGACCCAACTCTGATTCATCAGACCTCCTGGGACGTTGAAATCGTTGATGTTTATCAGCATTTTTGGCAACTTGATCCAACATAGGTCTAATGTTCATTCCATTCGTACAGTTTTACTCCTGTGTGAATTTCACCATACTTACCATTTCATGTTTATAAATTCTTGAATTGACTGTGATTTTGGTAATGTTTTCCCCCTCAATCAAATATTTTTCAAGAGCCAAAAACTTTTTAGACATTTTCATTTTCAAAAATTCAAAAACTAGGTTTCTAGTGTCTAAAACAGTCCATTGGCTTTCTTATACGGCCTTTCTATGGTCTTGTGGGAAAGAATATTCCTATTTCTTTCATCATTTTTAAACTGAAATCTTTCCTTTATCTTCTGGATTTTCTACATTAACTTATATGTGCATTTTAGTTACCAATAGCTAGTAACTTAGCTTTTCTTAACTATCTCTTGAAACTGTTGCTTGAAATTGTTATAGTCTAGCCATGACCAGATGAGTTTCTCAAACATCGTGATGACCCAATACATTACTGGGGTTCAATTATACCCCTCCATTTTGGTATAATATTGAGCATAGGAGAAAAAAAATATCTAATTGATTGTATTCCTCATAGAACAGACTTAGAAATAAATCTCCTGAAGGTTAAACTTCTATGACTTTGCAGTACTTGACTCTGCCTCTTTCTCGGGAAGATTTGAATACAGCCTTGACATTGTTGATATATTTATGGAATACCAATGAAGGAATAGTATGTGGGGACCCTGGAAGGCTTTCCACACAGAGATGATGTAATATCTGTGAAGAGCCAATAAATGAACAATAAGGTGCCTTATGACGGCGATTCAAATTAGCAAATGGACATTTGTTTTTTGAAAACAACACTTGTTACTGACATAACAGGTTTCATTAGCATATCCCTAGCTTTCTATGCCTGCCTTTGGTTTTCACTTTTGAAAAATTATTTTAGAAATCATTTTTCCTATATTCCTTTTAAATGGAGTCACTTTATGTATAGCTCCTAGCATTGTTTTCAAAGCCCGCATATTAGTCATTATTTTTAGAAATCATTTTAGGGATATATAAGACAGGGTTATTTGATGCAGATTTATACTATATTCCAATAATTCACAACTTTTCTGTTACAAATATTATTGTACCTACCAACAAATGGGATGAAGAACTTCTGACTGACTGAATGTTTTTCCACCTGATAAAGTGTTTGAAAAGTGAATGTTTTCATAAGGCAGATATTTAGACTGGGGATTTTGGGGGGTCTACATAACATAGATATATTTTATTCTGAATGAGATAGAAATATTTAAATTGAGTCCCATGAAAGTAATACCACATTTAACTTTTTTTTCTAACCCATATGTCTTCATCTAAGTGGTTTAAGTCTATAGGTAATAATTAGGTATAACTCCTTGTATGCTGTTTTATTACAAGTCTCTTCTTTCAATTTTCCTTTGCTAATTACATTGCTCTCATCCATTCTAGTATCCATAATATCAGAAAGATGTCAGTCTCTGAAAAATACAGTGGCTTGGATTTGCTTAACTGATCTTCTTGAAGAGACATTGGAATAATTTTACTCTTCTAGGGTGGAAATAATTCTCTTCTAGAGTGGAAATTATTCTATCTCGAAAACATTCAAGGAATTTGACTAATATTAACACCCTTGTTATACGTTTATTACTCTTGATTTGGCAACTTCTGTGGATGCCTCCTCCATATTTTACTTCAGAAGAATGTTTGCAGAAATGGTAATAAATACAAATAAATACAAGGAGTCAATGATCTTGTCATTCCTGCATATCACTCCCTTCTTACCTAGGATGTTCCAAGATGAATGACATTGTAGAGTATTACCAAGAGGAAATTCCGTCTGCTTGAGTGGTGTGCTTCCTGGGACAGTTTTGCTGCATTTGCAAAAGCTTGTATAACATTCTCAGGCAACACTCAGGGTTCTGAAAGTACAGATTATTTAAGCTCGTAAATACAAATACCTTGAGCTGAAATTTGTTATGATAGAAGACCAAATTCTCTCTCTCTCTCTGTGTGTGTGTGTGTGTGTGTGTGTGTGTGTGTGTCTGTTTATGTTTAAACAGTGTGGGACAATGAAGTGTATAAATATTTATCAGCAAAAGAAAGGAAACCAGTTTCAAATATTGTGTATGATCTCCATCAATCTTTCTCAGTTTAAATCCTTGGTAACTGTTGCTCTTCTCTTTCATTTCAAAATATATGCTCTCAGACCCTATCCTGGACATCTTAGCTCATGTAAATTAGTTGTTTTGTGCCACTTTGAAAATCTATTAACCCTTTGCCTGGTATTCCCCCTACCACCTCTTATCCTCAGAATAATATCATTTTTGAAGTAGGGCCTGACTTTGGACTGGTTGCTTAACCTAGATGAGCTTCATTTTCCTAATTCTTAAATAAAGACCATCATATCTATACTGATGAGGTTAATGCCAGCTGTTATAACAGTTCCCAAAATTTCTGTGGCTTAACATAATAGAAGCTAATTTCTCACTCATCACAGTCTGATGTGAATGTTCGTTATCAGGGATCTTTTTTAATGTCAGTGTCTCATTCAGAGACCCAGGGACCCAGAATTCTTCCATCCATAGCTTACTCTGCCTAAGTCTTAGGAGTCCTATTCATTTCTCTCACAAATGAGGAAAGGCATGATGGTGAAAGTATACTGCTTCTTATCCACTCTAGCCAGGAAATTACCCAGTTACTACTATTCACATTCTATAAGAACTAGTCACATGATCACACCTTATTATGAGGATGACAGTGGGATATGCTAGAAAATGTAATCTCTAGCTGGGCAGAGTCTTCTCAGAAACAACTCTATCATATACAAAGAAAAGATAAAAATTGTATGGTCTAGCACCCGTATCTACCACAACATCTGCCCTATGTCTCTTTTGTAGGATTAACTACATTCACATAGATTAAACATTTGCACAATAGGCCCCTCATAGAGCCACTAAATAAAAATTAGTACATGTGTCCTACTTTCCTTTCTCCTAAATAACAGTGCTGCTTAATAGTGAAATTTACTAAAAGTCATAAAACTTAAGCCCTGTAGGAAAATTAAGAGTAGTCTAAGCACTAGAGCATAGTAGCTTAGAGCGTGGTTTCTGGAGTCAAACAAACTTGTCTGAACTCACTTCTACACTTGCTGTAAGGGAAGACACATAATCTGTCTGAGCATAAGTGTCCTTATTTATAAGGCAGTGTTAAAAACTAACACCTTTCTCGGCCGGGCGCGGTGGCTCAAGCCTGTAATCCCAGCACTTTGGGAGGCTGAGACGGGCGGATCACGAGGTCAGGAGATCGAGACCATCCTGGCTAACACAGTGAAACCCTGTCTCTACTAAAAAATACAAAAAACTAGCCGGTCGAGGTGGCGGCGCCTGTAGTCCCAGCTACCCGGGAGGCTGAGGCAGGAGAATGGCATGAACCCGGGAGGCGGAGCTTGCAGTGAGCTGAGATCTGGCCACAGCACTCCAGCCTGGGTGACAGAGAGAGACTCTGTCTCAAAAAAAAAAAAAAAAAAAAAAAAAAAAAAAAAAAAAAAAAAAAAAACACGTTTCTCATAAGATTGTTGCAAGGGTTAAATCAGAATGTTTGCAAAGCACTTACCACGGTACCCAGCCTAAAATCATTGCTTAATAAATTTCAGTTATCATTATTCTCAAATGAGAAAACTAAAAGCAAGGTGAGAATAGCTGTTCTGCACAGGATTACACAATTGGGCGCAGCAAGGATGAGAACCCAGATCTTCTGGTTTGCAGCATCATGGCATATTTTCCATTTGGATTTGTGTTTGTGGCACATATCATGAAAAGTTTCATTGCTGAGTTACTTCTGAATTTAACTAAAGTAAAACTCAGGGATAGAAAAAAGATTATCAGTTTTTGAGCCTATTTTTCACATTAGATTGGTCCTCCCCTCCTGCTGGGAACCCTGGACAAGTTTCTTGAACTTCTTGTGTCCAGGCGTCAAAAACTTTGTCCACCAGTACAGGGTTTTTAAAACCTGATGAACCTTCTGCTTCTATTTAATCCATCAAAGTTAGGGGGACGTTAAATCTTGGTTTAATCTCTTCTGGAATAATTATCAATAGTATCCATTGTACTTTTTAAAGGATGCCAATTCAGTAAGTTATTAGTTACACGATTCCCCTACAAAACCTTTTTATTCCAGTCTGGCCAAAACCTTTTTATTCCAGTGGCAGTAGAAAGAAATCCTGCCACTTGGTGGTATTTCCCTTCTGCCTTTAATCTTGAGCCTAAATTATTGCATTCCAAGGAAGCAAGGGAAAACAACCGATTTGTCAATGAACTCTTTCCTACAGATAAGATCTACCAAAAAAGTTTTCTTGATGTGATTAGTCTATGACTTTGAAAGGAAGTATCTTTGACTACATGAGACTTGTAGGCTTGAAAACCGGAATCATTTTGCCAATTATTAAGAATAACATCTGTTTAGGGAATGCTTATCGTAAGTCATTCTTCTCATAGAATTTAGAACAAAGCTAATATTCTCATTGCTCTCACACAGGTACCAACAATGGGCTTTTTTTTGGGTGGTGGTGGTGAGATATGAAACTAAAAGTCATATGAAACTTGAGGAACTCATGCACCTCATTTCCCAAGTAACTCCTTCACTGGCCTTCTCCTAATACTACATTTCCAAATTAGTCTCACCTTTGGGAGAAAGGTTTTCAACTTTCTTCTAAAAGTGTATTTGATATGAAAATTATAGTGAGTTGACCTCTTGAATTAATAGCTCTAATTGATGTTCACTTTAGTCAGACAGTCTCACCTGGAAAAACTCTGCTGTTCCCTTTTACATACAAACATCCTGGCACTCACAGTATCTTCTTGGAGACAGTGTTTTCTCCAAGGAAACATATTTTTTAGACTATTAGATTTTGTATCACCCATAAATGTCTTATTCTAAGCACAGAATAATTTCTTTCTAGGAGACTCTGCTTTGGCAATTGGTAATTAGATAATAGAACTTATTGTTATCTATTATCTAGAAACTTACATTTATCAGTATTCAAAAATTGGTCTCAATGAACCTGAAATAGTATCACACAATATTATGGATAAATCTATACCGTCTTAGAGTATATTTTTTACAATTATTTGCAAACTTTCTAATATCACTCCCCTGGGCTGCATTTTAAGATTTCATTCATTTCTGGGGGGAAAGGTATTTGCGTGTAGAGGCAGAAGGAATAGGATACTATACATACGTCATTATGTCTGACTATGTGCTTGGGTGTCCATAATCTCCTGTTCCTACTCATGGTGACTGTGCCACATAAAGACAAATATAGCCAAACCAATTTGCCTCATTTTTCCCTTGCCACCTTTGATCTAGCTCATTATTCACTCTTGCACATAGTGATGCTCACTAAAAAGACGTTTGAATTGTCTTCCTAGTGTCTTTCTTTTTTCTGTGATTCTTCCTTTCAAAACTTAATGGATCAAATAATGCTTTTTTTCCTTTTTCTTTTCTTTTTTTTTTTTAAAGAGACAGAGTCTTAAGAGCTCTGTTTTCCAGACTGGAGTGTAGTGGCATGAACACAGCTCACTACAGTGTCTACCTTCTAGACTCAAGGGGTCTTCCTGCCTCAGCCTCCTGAGTAGCTGAGACCACAGGCATGTGCCACATGCCTGGCTAATTTTGGATTTTTTGGTAGAGATGGAGAGCTCACTTTTTTGCCCAGGCTGGCCTGGTTCAAGTGACCCTCTGCCTTGGCCTTCCACAGGCTGGATTATAGGAATGAGCTGTGACCCCCATTGCTTACATTTATTGAAATTTGTAGGTATTCCAATCAAATTGCAGACTGTAATTATTCTTAGTGATGGCTAACTTTTATTGGATAACATTGAAAGACTTGGAATTACCAATGTTCCATCTACAATAAATAATTGAGTTTAGAATTAAATCTTTCTAAGAATAAGGCAAAGAGTAATTTTACTTTTTGAATAATATAAGTTTAAATAAATAATAAAAACAGATAGTTCAGGATTCAAAGTTACAGAAAAGTATACTTCCTTTTCACTCTGTTCCCCATTCAGTTCCCCTCTCAGGAGAAAATAAATGTTATTAGTTGATCTTTTTTCTTCCAAGGATATATGTGTGTACCTCTTTTATTCATTTTTAAAACAAATTATAGCATTCTGTAGACACTATTTTGCAATTATTTTTTTCACAGTTTATCTTTGTGTTCATTCTTTTTTTTTCAGCGCTTACAAGTTGTTTGTTCTTTTAAACACTCGTGGTATTTCACTGAATGAATGTATTGCAATTTATTTTACCAATCCTCTTCTGAATATCACTTAGGTGTTTTCAGTCTTTCGCTATTACAAATAGTGCTTCAATGAAGAACCTCAAACTTATATAAATAGTTCCACAGATATGCAAGTACATATCTTCAATAAATGTCTAAGAATGACGTTGCAGGGTCAGAAGATAATTTGCATTTATAGTTTTGCTTGATTATTGGCAGATTCTTCTTAATAGTGGTTGCCAATTTATAATCCTATTAGCAATGAGAGTAGAAAGCATTGACATTATAGTATTTTCCTGTACTCTAAATTAAACAGGAGACTATCAATTTTTTTATCTTTGCTAGTTTGATTGACTAAAAAAAAAAAAAAACCTCTATTATGAAGGAGACTGAGAATATTCTTGGACTTTTATGAGCTTTTCTATTTACTTATTTTGTATTTATGGAGTAATTTTTTGTACTTTCCTTATTTGTAAGTTTTCAGGAAAATTGGCTTATTACATCTTAGTATGTCTTTCATATGACATACTTTCATTTTTCAGTTGGCTGTTATGGGTTTTTGTTTATTTGTTTTGTTTATTGAGGTCTTTGCATGCAGAAATTTTTTACATTAATATAATTATATTCTCATATTTTATTTCATGGCTTTTAGTTTCAATTGCAACACTGTAAAAGGCCTTTTTAATTCCAAGATCATAAATAAACCATGTTATCTTCTAATTACTATGTGGTTTCATTTTTTTATGTTTAAATCTATGATCCACCTGGACTTTGTTTCATGGCTGAATGTATGTTATAGATTCAGTTTTATTTGTTTTTTTCCAAGTGGCCACTTTGTTGGCTTACCACTTTCTATTGATAATCTACCTTTTCCTGACTAACTTTAAGTACAAGCTTCATCTTATATTAAATCCACCTATACAAATATGCTTTTCCAGTAGGCTGAAGTCTTTCTTTCCCTAACAATGCTATCTCTACTTCTACTACCACATTTTCTCTTTTGTCTGTAGCGTTCATACCATATTAGCCAAATAAGGGAGGGCTCATCACGCAAGCACTCATCCAGACAGAGGCTCTTACAGTTTCATATTAACTCGCTAGTGGCTGCTTTCCCTTTTGTATAAGTCATAGAATCCTCATGTTTTTGGAAGATGTACAGTTCATCCTCACCTAGTGCTTTCTCTTTATCTTAGTACAGTGAGTTTCTCAACTCTGGTTTGAGAGAATTACTTTAGGAACATTCAAAAACTGCAGATGCCCTGGCACCAGAGATTAATTGATATGGGGTGAAACACAGTTTTTAGAGCAAGTTTCTAGGTTATGGGAGTAGCAAGGGTTGAGAAAGCCTGCCTTCAAGTATAGTCTATTTTATTAAATGGCTCCACTGATAGAGGGATATATTCTATTTTTCTATTTTTATAGGTTTTTTTCTGTATATATTTAATTCTTTCTAACAAATCTCTTTTGCTCTAGTTCTTCCCTATATTCTTTGGAGGGGATTCTTCACAAGACTATTGTCATAATTAATATACTGTTAACATAATTTGAAAGCTTTTTCATTTAACAAATGTTTACTGAGTACCTATTGTGAATTAGATGCTGTGCTAAGTGCAGGATATTGAATGGGGAACGAAACTTTCACTTTGAAACATAAAGTGTTGGTGTTTGACAAAAGCGTCATCAAACTAGTGAAACTATTATGTTATAAGGCACCTATTCATGCCATAGATCGTATGATGTATAGAGCTGTAGAATGCATTCCTTTTCAAATAGTCTGGGAAATCTGTAAGTCAGGGCATCAGATATACTTACTTTGTCCTTCAGCTCCAGGTTTTGCTAAAGCTCGATATTATAAGAATTTACTTAATTCTCGAATTTACTTTCTAATAGATACTTCTTGGAATAATCTCATAGAACTGAAATGCGCTATTTCCCTATACATGAAAATAAGATTCAAATCATAAGTACACGACTGGAGTTTAACACATACAAATTGTTATTTTCATTTAATAACGTTGGGTTTTGTAAGACTAAGTTAAAATAAATTGTTTTTAAGGCCATATTGTTAGAGTGACCGTTGGCGAGAATTATCTATTGAATAACAATATTAAGTACTGCTTAGTAAAAATTAGTGTTAAATATTAATTTTTTAGTTGTGTAAAGTAATTTTTTAAAAATATCATAATTTTAAAGACAGATTTTGTTTTGTTTTGTTTTTTGTTTGTTTGTTTTGAGACATTGTCTCACTCTGTCGCCCAGGCTGGAGTGTAGTGGCACGATCTCAGCTCACTGCCACTTCCGGCTCCCGAATTCAAGCAATTCTCTGCCTCAGCCTTCCGAGTAACTGGGATTGCAGGTGCCTGACACCACATCCAGCTAATTTTTTTTTTTTTTTGTAGTTTTAGTAGAGATGTGGTTTCACCATCTTGGCCAGGCTGATCTTGAACTGATCTCGTGATCCACCCGCTTTGGTCTCCCAAAGTGCTGGGATTACAGGCTTGAGCCACCACACCCAGTCTAAAGAAAGAAAAATTCTTAATGACTGTATAACAGATTGAAAGTCAGGTATATTTATTTTTATTGTTAAAATGCATTTAAACCTGCTTCTTATAAAACTCAGGATCTTGGCACAATGTGCAATCAGTTTGTTCTTAAAAAACATTTTGCCATTAACTTTCTATTTCAGAGCAACACCAATGAATATCACTTAAATTTTTTCTAATATTTCTTCCTAATTTTTTACTTTTTGCTTTGGAGTATGGAAAAATGAATTCTCTAGAATCAAGAAGCAAATTTATCTTTTACATTCTTGCTATGTTCTGGAATTTATTTGTGCCTACGTTTTAAGGGATATATTTAATACAAGTATTAAGTATCTGGTTCTGTTACTGTTGAAAAGTTGAATATCCTTCATGGTTTTCACTTTTTTAGAGGTGGGGTTATTACGTGGCACATAGAGCCTGAAGCCTTGCTCTTGGAATACTTTTCTCCAAGTACCAACCTGATCCACCTGCACACCCATGTACCCTACTCCTTTTTTTAAACTTTTATTTTAAGTTCAGGGGTACAGATGCAAGTTTGTTACATAGGTAAACTTGTGTTGTGGGGGTTGCTGTGCCAATTATTTTATCACCCAGGTATTACGGCTAGTACCAACTGGTTATTTTTCCTGATCTCTCTCCTCCCACTCTCCACCCTCCAAAAGGCCCCAGTATATGTTGCTCCCCTCTATGTGTACATGTGTTCCCATCATTTAGCCTCCACTTATAAGTGACAACATGTGGTGTTTGGTTTTCTGTTCCTGTGCTAGTTTGCTAAGGATGCTGGCCTAAGACCTAAAGATGGAAATACATTCTATCCTACTTCTAAAATATGTAATTCTTGAAATGATATGGAATAAAATGAAGGTATTTCAACTTTAGTGTGTTGCTTCAGTTGTATTAAATTAAAAAAAAAAAAAAAAAAAAAGAAGGTGGATGGCCAAGTGCTGCAATACATTGAAATAAAGGCATAGCTTAAAGTAGCTCTGAAATAAAAAAGAAAAGAAAAGAAAAAAGGAACAAGGGTGTTCTACTTCTCTCTCAGAAGTGAGGTGACAGCAGCCATATTTGCTGTTCTGGAAATTGAAGGGAAAACGTCCTCAGGCTTTCCTGGATTGCTCTTTCCACCACAGGTTATTGCACTTCAGTTCATTGCTCATATAAACATCTTGTGCCACCACAGAGACAGGGGAGCTCATGGATTTTTTATTTTCCCAAATCAAACTCCTTACAGTCATGTTAATATGCTTTTCTGATTGTAAAATGTCTAGTTTTCTTAAACGTGTTGACTAAGACATCTGTTGTAAAGGACTTAACTATAGATTTGTCATTGTTTCTGAATACTATGTGTATTTTAATTAATGGATCCATTTATTCATTCATTTTTGGGCCCTCAAACACAAAGCTTTTGTGGCATGATATACACATTTTAACTACATATCAGAGTGTCTTCACTTGCCACTTCTTTTGATGTAGCATTGCTATACATCCTGTAACAACATTATATCACAAGCAGGAGAAAGCAGTAAACAGAACTGAGGGAAGGAAGAATCTGGCTGTCTGTGTAAATGTAAATAGCAGCTGTCCCACTCAAACTGTTTTTAAAAACCACACGGTGAGAGCTTTGCATAAAATGGGACAGATCCGCAAGAATCAGGTTTCAGCACAAAATTCAAGAGGCATGCTGCCATCCTCCTGTTTGCCCTGTTTTACCTCTCCCACTATTGTGCAAACAGTAAAGCAAAAGGATTAGATGGATGGATGGATAGATGGATAGACAGATAGATAGACGTAGATAGATAGATAGATAGATAGATAGATAGATAGATAGTCTCTGTTAAAATGTTACTTAAATATCTGTTTCGGTGTGAACAATAATGATGTGCAGCTATATTAATATACGTAACTCAATTTGCTGGACAAAGATGACACTATTGATGGTATTATACTGTTAGTTACAAGATACGTTTGAATCCTAAGGTCCACATGAGTTTATCCTCTGGTCAGGTGCTGTAGCATTATTTGATGGGTCAAGCTTTAAAACATTTTTACTTCCAAATTTCAAACTTCTCAAATAATCTCCCTTCTATCATTTTTCAAGCAACAGTGAATGTCCTGTATGGCAAAACAATGACTTTAAAACACACACACACACACGCACCTTTGTGCTATTTCTTCTGCCAAATACTCACATATTTTCTTACCTTAAACCGTGACCCCATTAAACTAGCACTATTCAGATTAATATAGAGACCACTTCCATTTAGTTGCATCATCTCTCTATTTAAAATAAAAGAAAAAACAAGATGTTTTTCACCATACAAATATTAAAATTGCAGCTAAAGACTTGCCATTACTTAGGTGAAATATGTGTGGGGAGGGGCATGATCAGAGTGTACAAAACATTAACTACACTAATATGTTTACTTATTGCAATACCTTTTATATTAAACTAGACTTTTTTGCTAAGGCCTAGAACAAGAGGTCTCACCTTGTAGGAATGAAAAAAATAGTATCTTTTTGTTTTGTTTTGTTTTGTTTTGTTTGGAGACAGAGTCTTACTCTATCACCCAGACTGGAGTGCAGTAGTGTAATTATGGCTCACTACAGTCTCAACTTCATGGTGTCAAGCAATCCTCTGGCCTCAGACTCCTGAGTGGCTAGGGACTGCAGGCATGCACCACCACATCTGACTAATTTTTAAATTTCTGTAGAGATGATGGGGTCTTTCTATGTTGCCCAGGCTGGTCTCGAACTCCTGGGCTCAAGGGATCCTCCTGCTTCTGCCTCCCAAATTGCTAGCATCTTTACTAAGGGTATTTTCATTGATATTAACTGTTCCCTTTTGTATATTTTGTATATCTATAAACATTTCCTCCTTTTTCTTCATATTATCAGCTATTTCATTTTTTCTTGGTACTTGTAATATAACATCTTGTATTATATACTGTCACCATAATAACAACAAACATGACAAGATTATAGGTAATATTCATATAGGTTCAATAAAAAGTATGAAGTGCAACTAAGATTCTTGTTGTTGTTGCTACTATTATTGTTATGACTGTCATTTTCCTAGAGACAGGCAATCTTTGGTACTCTTTTATATTCCCCATTACTCCTACCTAGCACTGTGCCTTGAATAAAGTAGGTAAGTAGATGCTTAGTATTAACAGATATACAGTAAAAACTTGACTTTATTTTTAACTTGTAGGTTCAGGGGTGCACGTGCAGGTTTGTAATATAGGTAAACTGTGTCATGGGGGTTTGGTGTACAGATTATTTCATCACCCAGGTAATAAGCATACTACCCAATAGGTATGTTTTCTGATTCTCTCGCTCCTCCCACTTTTTACCCCCAAGTAGGTCCCAGTGTCTGTTGTTTCTCTCTTTGTGTCCGTGTGTTCTCATTGTTAAGTTCCCACTTATGAGTAAGAACATGCGGTATTTGGTTTTCTGTCCCTGTGGTAGTTTACTTAGGATAATAGCCTTCAGCTACTCTTGCAAAGAACATGATCTCATTCTTGTTTGTGGCTGCATTGTATTCCATGGTATATATGTACTACATTTTGTTTAGAAAACTTGATTTTTTAAATAAAAATTTAGTGGTAAGGTAAGATTTGCCTTGACTGGGCTTTAAAAATACCATTGTTTTCCAGATTTATTTTCATCACTTAATTTTACTTTGCTGGGAAGCCATTTTTACC
>NC_045438.1:118249317-118264470 GCF_002776525.5 Piliocolobus tephrosceles | reverse complement strand
AGCCTCCCAAAGTGCTGGGATTACAGGCTTGAGCCACCGCGCCCGGCCATTTTCCAAAGTTCTTCAACTTCCTTGAAAAGTTATCTGGACCCTCTGTAGGTATTTTAATAGGTCTCATGGAAAAGACATCTGAATAGTTTAGACACACTAAGAATAGGTTGTAGGTTCAGCAGGCACAAAATGACTTGTCCATGGGACCATTTCCCTTGGGAATCATGTGTGAAACCTGGGAAGTCAGTCTGGTCTAATGACCAGAACCATGAGGGCAGTCAACACTTCTGAATTGTGTTTCTGTTATTTTCCCCTCAATTTTCCACCTATCCCTGCCTGCTAAGTCACTTCTCTGTTCCTCAATTTCCCCTCATTCTTCCTCATTACCTCCCCTCTTCCCCCCCAAAAGGTCTTTTTTCTTGAATAGTTTAAGTAGGAAAAATGATTTGTCTGACCACAGCCAGGAGTGAGGCTTGAGCAAAATGCAAGACACTACTGTTATTAAGGTTGAATGCTGGTGAGAAACTCACTTGTGTTATCTGCCAACAGGGGAGGCTTTGCACTTGGCTCGGGATTTTGGCTACACTTGTGAAACAGAGTTTCCAGCCAAAGCAGTAGGAGAACATCTTGCCAGACAACATATGGAACAGAAAGAACAGACAGCAAGAAAAAAGATGATCCTGGCGACCAAGTAAGCAGAACAGGGAAACCTCTGTGTGCTTTCGTCTTCAGTCTTTGTTTTTTTTTTTTTTTTTCATTTTCTTTGAAATGAGGAAAACAAGTCTAGAAGGCACCCATTTTCTAAAACAAGGAAGGTCTCACACACCAGCAGCTAAATATATTAAACAAGGACTTTCCCCCCTTTGGTACCCAGGCAAGGTTTACAAACTGCCCTTGATTAGTGATAAGGCTGTCATTGAAACTGATGAAAGTTCTTGGAAGACCTCTCCAGAATATGCAGAAATCCTTTGGAGAAAAACATGTTTAGGAAATGTAGATCCCAGGCAAATATGCCTTTGGTTGCTGTGTAATTTGGTCTAAGGCACTCATTTTGCCTTAATAATGAGGGTAAAGCTCTCAAAACACCGTAAATGTTTGGGGAATGTGACAGAAGATGAGGTCACAGATTGGTGAGATGTACCAGGGAGACCTCTGGGACCAAGGATCACCATGAGTGCCCCCATCGTGTCTTGTGTATGAGTAAACAAATCATCCTTGTACTGCCTCATAGTGTTATTGTCTTTTTGTTTTTAAAGGTATAATATATTTCAAAGCTTCTGGAAATTGTAAAACGCCTAATTAAAATGCAAACTAAAATAATGAGGAAAATGATACAGACAAATTTGACAATACAACAGAAAAGGGGGAAGCTTGCATGAGATGACTTTTAAATTCCCTGACACTTGAAAGTTCTTCGATAATTAGTGGGAATACTACCAGTTATTGTGTAAAAATCCAACAGAACCGCAGGTAGCACTGCAGGTTATGTTCAAAAGTTTTAGAGGAAAATCCTTCTGGTAGTAACTAATTCTTGTTATCCTCTCTTTACTGAAATAAGTTATTGCTACATATAGGCCATTAAGAATCCTAAATAATTTTTAATTCTATATTAAAATTTTAGAACTGACAGTTTCAGCTGGTTAATAACTGTCATTCATGAATTAATTTTTTATTCAGGGAAAAGTATTTTGTTTGTTTTTTTGTTTGTTTTTTGAGACAGGGTCTCACTCTGTTGCTCAAGCTAGAGTACAGTGGTGCGATCATGGCTCACTATAGTCTCACCCTCCCCAGGTTCATGTGATCCTCCCACCTCAGCCTCCTGAGTAGCTGAGACTACATGCATGAGCCAGCATGCCCCCCTGTTTTTTGTATTTTTTGTAAAGATATATTTTTGCCATATTGCCCAGGCTGGTCTCAGACTCCTGGGTTCAAGCAATCTGCACTCCTTGGCCTCCCAAAGGGCTAGGATTACAAGCATGAGTCACTATGCCCAGCCTTAGGGAAAACTTTTTAAGAGAAAATCTAGGGCAGAGAATATTAAAAACATTACTTCTTAGAAACTGATAAAAAGTAGTTATTTAATGCCTTTACAACATACTGGCTAAAATTTAAATTGGCTCAAAATGCATAAAACCAAAATTAAATATTCTATTTTCTACCAGCTTCTTATGTAACACAGGTCTTTTTACAAATTTAAGGAGTATATGGGATACTTACCATCTCACAGCTTTGTCTAAGACACTTGAATCCCTTAATTGAAGTTTACACACTGCTGTGACTGGCACTGTTTGGACTTAGGACTCTATTTATCTATCGCTGTTCTGAAAGTACTAGATTATCTCATCTTGTCCCAAAGAGAAGAAAAGCAAAAGTTGGTGGCAGAAGGAATAGAGAAAAAAAGCAAAACAAGATTAAGGGGAAAGGAATAGCAGAAAGACAGAATGAAGACCAGGAGATAGAGAAAGAAAATTATAAGACAGGTATGAAAGTTGGGCTTAAAATCTGGGAGTAAATTTTGTGATGTGGAAGCCCCTGAAAACTTGCTAGTAGGAAGACCTAAATCTGAACCTTTTGCATAGTGTGTCTTCTGGGAGTCTTTCTCTGTACTCTTTTCCTTTTCCAAATAACTTCTTGACTAAATTTTTTTTTCCAAATAATTGCAGTCATGTTTCAGTTTCTCCAGAAGGAGCTGAAAGCACATATAGTTAGTTTGAATCCTTTACATTACTGTAGGAGAAAGATAAAGACTTGTTACAGAGCAAGATAATTATACAGTACTAGAATTTAGGTAATATCTCCCAGGTGTTTCCATAGCATATCATCCTAGCTGGCAGAATCATGCAGATTTACCAATGCCCATATCCATGTGAATTTTACTGTTGTCCCAAAATACAAATTTCCAAGAGAAAACACCTTCATTTTTTCTACCTCAAAATGACTTGGTTGTGGTTTTATCATGCATATTCAAAGACTTTCACTCCTTAATCCAGAGAAACACTTCTTCTTGTGCTCCTTGCCCCAGGAATGGTTTTGGAAGTATTCACCACTACCATCATTGACACAATAAATAACAATTCCTATTTTCTTGGAGATTCCCATCATTCTGTTGAAGTCTGCGGTAGCCTCTGAGTACATTCAAATTGGCACTGAGATTTTGTTTTAATAGAAGTAATGCTAGAAGAATTTGAGGCAAATAAGAGAAATGCATTCATATTTGTCAAAATTTTACTGAGACATCTATTTTCGAGTAGTGTATTTGACTAGGTAGTAGTATTTTCCTTTTACCTGGGATCTAAGTAACATATATTATTTTAGGTGATATTTTGAACTTTGATTTCATAAAACATTGTGAGAACATGTAATTTTCTTTTATCTGTCTGCTTATAGCTGCACAATTTGCAGACCATTGAATGTCAAGCAAGAATTCCACTCATTTCAATTAACTTATTTTACAGAGAGTAAATAGGCATAAACATCTGAAAATTATAATACAGCTTTATAATTTCTTATTTTTGTTATTTATATGCATCCTATCTTCTTATTGGACTATGTGAAATAAAAATTAGAGAATCAGAGACTGCACTCATAGCAAACATATGTAATATAACCAGTAATCACTATAACTAGATAAACTAGGGGATGTGTAGAAATAATACCCGTTTTGTGCAACATATGAATGGACCCAATGTGTTCTGTGAAGTTTCTAATTTTACACCAATGGTAAAGCATTGGATATTTTCGTCAATTAAAATGGTAAAAGTTAATATTGACTAGCCTATGATGGATATTCATTACATCCTGGTCAGTTCACCTTTATTCATAAGACTTGAACAACTTTATAAAAAATATACATGAAATCTAAAATTTATTGAATGAGAGATCCAGTTACTAATCTGCATTGTCAGATTGGCCTACATATTTCTTTTTTACCTCCATGAATTACAGATTCAGTTGTCTTTAAGTATATTGCCAAGTATACAATTGTGTGAAGAGTCTATTAATTGTCATTAGTCTTCGAATTCCTCTTTATTTCCAGTGTTTTGCTGATATTTACACCAACAAATATTTGGTGTAATTTAGACATTTACTTAGGTGAAAGAATAGAAACTGAAACACTTTTTGAATTCTAAAAATGAACCAGACAAAACATGTGTTTAGTTGGTTAATAGAAAACATATTTAAACTTTTTCATTGAATTTAGAACTAAATATGTCTAACATTTGATTTGCATTAAGGTAAAGCAGAAGAGTTAACAACTTTTAGTGTTACCATAATATTAGTCATCTAAAGGTGAAACAGAGAACGTGGATTTCAGACATCAGCTAAAAACTTACGTCCTTAAGGACAATGATGTAAGTGATAAAGTTAGAATGTATGATTCACTGAAGATCATTTTGTGTTACATAATTCATAATATGACATTTTGTCTTGAGATGTAAGATTGTTTCTTTTTGTAGATTTATAAATAAAAATTTCAATAAGAATGAAAGTGGTCATAAAATCATAATTCTGTAAGTGCTATAATGAGATGATGATGATAATTGCCTAGGGGGAATCTACAGGATTGTCATCTGTTTTCAAGTCTAAACTTGAAAGTGAGTGAATTAAGCTGTAGAATTAAATATAAAAGGGGGAGAGTTCTAATATTACTCCTGGTAGAGCTTCATGTGTGAATTATTTAGCATGAGTTAAATTTTTCCACCTTTTTAGCTTTTTCTAATTTCTTCATCAATTTTATTATAACTTGCTGTATTATTTATACAGGAACAGAGTTGATTTGTTAACTTAAAAGTTTATTCCATTATCCAATTAATTCTGATATTATGCCATAATAACTAAAGCAATGTTTCAATCTTCATTTTAATGTTTTAAAATTTATTTTAATCTGATAGAAAAACTAAAACTAAAAGACTGCTAAAAACAAAAGTCTAAAAACAACACCAATCTTTCTTTGTAAGAATGGATCATAATGATGACCTACCATACAGTAATTTGTAAATGATAGCATGAGGCTAAATTTAAAATTTTAGTTAGGAATTTCAATAAACAAAGACAACAAATCTATATTAAATAACACAAGGCACAAAAGATGATGATATACTCCTCAAAATGGCACCAAACACTTAGATTAAGTTGCATTCATTGATTAAAATATGGGCAATACACCTGAAAATGCATATATTTCATAAAGCAACTGAGTCTCACAACAAAAAGTGTGAGGAGTTCAGAAGAAACCTTCTCAATGAAAGTAGAAACACACAGTTGTTAAAAGCATGTATTCAGATGCTATATCTCAGAGATCCAACTGGTCCTTTAGGAAGGGGATGTGGAGTATCTTATTTCATTGAAGCAAATAAGGACTTTTTTTCCTTTTTCTGACTCTTTTTTTACTTTCACCTGTGTTCTGCAAACACGAATAAGGCAATTCTGTGAAATGACACAATATTTGAACACTGGCATTAAACCAGACTTTCATTGTTCATTTAAAATATCATAAGCGATCCTTGATGGAATTCAATAAATTTTAGATACCTGATTAAGAAGTCTCCACTGATTTTGACTCAGTGATCAATTATTTGTACTTCAAGATATTTTGTCACTTTTTGGTAGTCATTTGTTAAAGACACAAATGGCTTGCAGCAGAATAATGGCCGAGTTCATATTCACTTGAAATAATTTGACCCTTCTATACCTGTCTTTTGTTACATTGATAGTCAAAGTCAGGGCTACAATATTATACTTTGCGACTGCCCATTGTAAAAACAGATAAAAAACCTAATTACTATCATATTATCCCTTGATTACAGAGTCACCTCACTTTAAATGATGGATGCTTTTAAGCAATTCCTTGGCAATCCTTTACGTTTCAGAGACTGGACTAATTTAGTGTTTTGTTGTTAAAAAACAAAACAAAAACAAAATCTCTTTGTATAGTGTATTCTGCTTCTTTAGAATTATATCATTTGCACTGCACATCACAAGGGCTCAATTGTTACATGCTAATACTGTAATTAAACTGAAACCAATGACCTAAAACCATAACCTCTTAAAGCAAAAAAATGCAGCAGAAAAGTTACCTTGAGGGTACTTTTTGCAAGAAATTAGCTTACATGGAACATAATACAACCATTTCTGTGAGGCTAGTGAACTAAATTACTGTTGATTATCTGCTTCAAATATTAACGTATAAAGTTAGCTCATAAGAATATGAATTCTAATGTAATCTTGGGAAAAAAGGATTTTCAGGAGTCTGTTTGAATCATGGCTCTGAAGTAAGACTATAACTTTAATTAAATTTGTTTACAGATATGACGTCTAAAAAAATCACATTTCAATTAAAAAGATCATCGTGATCATTTCATATGGGGTTTCCCTTATCCTGAGGTTAATTTATGAATAGTCATCTTAAAAATGAACATTGGTCTTATCAGTGCTCGTGGATTGTTATTTGTTTGAAATGTTGTATGATTATCCTACAGCTGTTAAGAGCAAAGTCACCATTGTGAACCTCAACTGTATGCTATGAATGGAACTTTTGAGGTTGCTTTATGAAATGTTATCTAGACTGCTTTTAAAAGAAAGAACAAGTCTTTGGTTAAATATCATGGGATGAAATTAAAGCCCAGTTTCAAAAGTTCAATTTTAAATTTGATTCTTTTATTTTAGACAAATCTGTAAAGAATTCCAAGACCTCTTGAGCCAAGATAGATCACCGCTGGGATCCTCCAGACCCACTCCAATTCTAGACCTTGACATCCAGAGACATTTAACACATTTCAGGTAAGACTGGTTTTCCAGATTGCTCAAATTCTTTACTAACCCAGACTCTTGTATTCCTGTCACAGTTCTATCTAGAGATATCACTTATATATTTATACGGTGACTGTCCTAGTCCTTTCAGATGGGTTATAGCAAAATACCTTAGACTGGGTAATTTATAAACAATAGAAATATATTTTTTACTGTTCTGAGGGCTGGGAAGTCTGAGATTAAGGTGCCAGCAGAGTTAGTTAGATAAAGGCTTGCTCTTTGCTTCAGAGATGGCACTGTCTCAATTTTCTCCCACATGATGAAAGGGCCAAGCAAGATCCCTTGGGCTCTTTTATAAGGGCACTAATCCTATTCATGAGGGTTCTGCCCTCATAAGCTAATCACCTCCTAAAGACTCTATTTAATACTATTGCATTGGGGATTAGGTTTCAATATATGAATTTGGTGTGGGGTAAAGGGAACACACATATTCAGACCATAGCAGTGATTGACTGAATTTTTTGAAATTCCAAGCTTATAAAATCAAATTGAGAGAATAACAATGCATGAAGCATTTTAAATTGGAAAATTTTATATCTTTATGCATTGTTAGAAATCATTACTTTATAAAAGTGAACAGTATTATTCCAAATAATACTTAGCATTTTTGGATGAGGGTTCTGAAATCTTTTAAATCATTCTTTATCTTGGTGACACAAATTGTTTGATGGAAAGATGCCATGACAGAAGTTAACAGGGTATCAGTAACTGGTTTTCCAGAACTATGATAAAAATTTCTATGCAATTAGAAACTGCAAATGGTTCTTAAGTTAGACCACACAAGAGCATGAAATGTATTATTGGAAGCATATTTTAAATTTCATTTTCTGATGTGTTTTGGGAATGAAGAAAATATTTTTTATCTGGTTGGTTTATGCCCCAGATGGAATGTGAGAAAGAACATGGTAATTACTCAGGTGCCTTACATTTTTAAAACTCTAGAATTTTAATGCCTACATGATAGGCATATTGTGTCCTTTCTTAGTTATTATCATTTAGTTAAACAATGGTAAGGAAAGACTAATACACATTAAATATTAACATGATTTCAATACCTGTCAAAAATTGTAAAGCTGTTGAGGAGGGTGCTTCATTATATAAAATAACAAGTGTTTAAATAAGTTGAAATTTAGGCTGCAACATCAGAGACAGTTAAATAGAATATTCTATTTTACAATATGTCACAAGTTTCCTCAAGATGTAATAGACACACATCTCTGAAGACTCAACTTAGGATTCATCTTCCAAAAATGCACAAAATGTAGGATATATTTCACAGGACTTCTCTCCTATCACTCAGTTGAGCTAGTGATAGGAAGTATAATAAAATTGTGGGAAAATAAAATGCCCAGATGATATGAGCAAAAGGTTTTGGAGTCAAAACCTTTTCAAATCCTTGTGTCTGTGAGCCTTTATGTATGTGAGCTGGGTTGTTTGGGGTAACTCACCCACTCATTCCAAACCTTTATTTCTTCAGCTTTAAATAGGATAAGAACCCCTCTATTATATGGCCATAGGTGAGCTAAAATGAGATAAAGAATATAAAGTAGGCGTTCAGTAAATGATGTTTCATTTATCTTCACCACCGATCCAAGTTTAAATTTGTTTTTATCATTATATCTACACAAATATCTCTCATATTTTTGTTTGTGTGCACAATAAAGGGATTTATAATTTTTACAAAAGATCAACTCAGAACTTAATTTTCATTGAGGTTTGATTCTGGATTTAAAGAAGTGTGTTAAATTACAATTTTACTCCGAAAAGGAGCATACTATTAAAGTACAGAGAAATGAGACTCTGACATGTATGCTAGATTATTTCCAATTATAGATGCTGAGGCCTTCATCAGATAGTAAGCCATTCTTTTTATGCTCAAAACAAAACAGAGCACTGGTCGAACATCAGCTAGTGTGTGAAATAAATAGGCAAAACATTTGTCTTCTTAGCATAGGCACAACTTGCTGATTTGTCAATACATTAGTCAGTTGCCAACTTAGTGCCACAGAACTCTTTAGAGAAAACCGACTTGAAAATGTGAGCTGCACATTTTCTTTGTGAGTTTTATAAGCTCTTATTTACCTCCCTGTACAGAATATGGGAACAAGCTGGTGTTACTCAGAGTGCAGCTAACTAAATGGTAAATGGCTACCCTCACCCCTAGTGAGGTTTTATTGGAGGTGTAAAACTCTCAAGATTGTATGTGGCTTCAGTTTCTTAATCACAATTTCAAGCATAACCGTATCTTAAAACTTTCTAACACTATATATTTACTTACGATAGTATCATCTATAACATGTTGGTACTATTTGTATATTGAATATTTTGAATATTTGAAAATTATGATTTCCTATTTATTATGCTTTTTAAATGTTTGCCAGAATTTTTATTTTTCTTTAATTATAGTCAAAATTGTTTATTTAGATAAAATCTTCTGATTTCATAACAAAAGTAGTAGGATGATACAAATCACATAACCAAAGATTTCTTTATAGCAAATTTCCTACTATGTCTTTTTCTTAAACTGTGACTAAAAATACATAACAGAAAATTTACCGTCTTAACCATTTCTAACCAATTCAGTAGCGTCAAACATATTTTCATTGTTGTATTACCAATCTCCACAACTTTTTTATTTTGTAAAACTGCCTCTGTACCCACTAAACAACTTCCCATCTTCTCCTCTCCCAAGCCTCTGTCAACTACCATTCCATTTTGTGTTTCTGTGGATTTAACTACCCTAGACATCTCATATAAGAGGAATCATACAGTATTTGCCTTTTTGCAACTGACTTATTTACTTAGCATAAGGTCTTCCAGGTTCATTCATGTCGTAGCATGGGTCAAAATTTTCTTCCTTTTAAGGATGCACAACATTTCTGTGTGTGTGTGTGTGTGTGTGTAAGTGTGTATGTGCCTATATATGCCACATTTTGTTTATTCATTCATTCATTGATGGCAATTAGGTTGCTTCTACTTCTTGACTATCATGACTAGTGCTGCCAAGAACATGGGTGTGAAAATACCTCTTCAGAGTCCTGCTTTCAGTTCTTTTGGATACACACCCAGAAGGGAAATTGCTGAATGATATGGAAATTTGATTTGTCATTTTTTGAGGAACTATTCTACCATTTTCCATAGCAGCTACATCACTTTACATTTTCACAGATAATGTACAAGTTTTCTATTTCTCCATCTCTTCACCAAATAGTAGCCATCCTCATGGGTGTGAGGTGATATTTCATTGTTGATTTGCATTTCTCTAATGATTAGTGATGTTGAGCATCTTTTCATATGCCTGTTAGCCATTTCTATATCATCTTTGAAGAAATGTTTAAGTGCTTTGCCCACTTTTTGACCAGGTTATTTTTTTTTATTAAGCTGGAGGTTTTTATATATTCTAGATAGTAACCTCTTCTTAGATGTATAATTTGCGAATACTTTTTTCGTTCTGCACATTTCTTTGTTAATCTGTTGATTGTGTCTCTGGTACATAGTTTTAAATTTTGATGTAGTTTAATTTGTTTATTTTTCCCTTTGTTGCCTGTGCTCTTGGTGTCAAATCCAGGAAATCTTTGTCGAATACAATGCAGTAAAGCTTTCCTGTATTTTTTCTTCTAACAGTTTTACAGTTGTATGTCTTGTTTCGGGCTTTGATTCATTTTGAGTTAATTTTTGTTTATGTTGTAAGGTAAGAGTCCAACTTCATTCTTTTGCGTGTCTTAAATTTTATCATTTTAAACAAAAGATACATGATTGGCATTTCCAATTGCAACCCAAAGTGAAGGTTCCCGATGTAGACTGAATTTAAATGTGTGTAATTTCTTTACTGCACATTTATTTTAAAAGGCATCAACAGAATATGTTAACAATAGGATAGCAAAAGTCAGCTTGTTGCTTAGCCTTGAAATAGACTCTGCACTTTACAAGTGTATTTCTTAAACTTGGCTTTATATCAGAATTGCTCTTGAAACTATAAAAAAAAAAAAACTCAAGGATTGGAGAACTTATTTAATATTTAAAGATTTGATTCAGTAGTTCTAGGGCTGGACTCAGGTATCTATGTTATTTTTAAAACTCTGAAGTTGATTCTGATTGTTAGGCAGGTTTAAGAACCACAGTTCTAGGATATTCTGTAATTATAAGCTTTTTTTTCCCCCTTTGGGAGAAGAAAAACTCCAGTTCACTTTTAAAGTGTCACTGAGAATTCTATCAAGTTTTGTATTGTATACTAACATATTAAAAACATTCTATTGGGAGCCCGAGGTGGAAGGATCACTTGAGGCCAAGACTTCAAGACCAGGCTGTGCAACATGAAGAGACTCCATCTCTATCAAAAATTTTAAAATTAAAAATAAAAAGATTCTACATTGATGATTCTACTGTCTGGGAACATGATAATCTGGGAAAACATGTGTTAGCCTACAGCGTGTTTTTTTTATTTTTGTTTTGTTTTATTTTATTTTTTGTGAGACAGGATCTCACTCTGTTAGCCAGGTTGGAGTGCAGTGGCTCAATCATGTCTCACTGCACCCTAGACTTCCTGGGCTCAGGTGATTCTTGTTGTGTAGACGCACGACTACAGGCGTGTGCGACCATGCTTGGCTATTTTTTTGTATTTTTTATAGAGATAGTTTCACCATGTTGGCCAGGTTGGTTTCGACTTCGTAGGCTCAAGCAATCTGCCCACCTCAGCCTCCTAAAGTGCTGGATTACAGGCGTGTGAGCAACTGTACTAGGCCGAGTGTGTCCCTTTTAAAATTTTCTGCTGACAGTGACAACTGTAATTTCGATAGAACCATAAGCTCAAGAGAAAGATGAATTACAAAGGAGACATATCACATCTGACTTTGAAAGCAGAAAATTGTCAGAGTACGATTTTCCACCGTATTTTACTGAATGCTAGCTGGGAAAGAAGTGAAGAGGGAGTATAATTGGATAGGCATAGAGAATACTCTAATTAATAACATCAACTTGTGTTACTATTTTATTTTGTTAAACCTCCTTCCCAATGCAGACCACTTAAAAATAGACCTTATAGGTTGGCCAATTTGGTGCCTTGAGAACTGTGGCATACTTTCAGCAGATTTAATATGTCCAGACAAAGCACAGATAACTACTTCTAGTTTTCCATGGCAGTTGACATATCAGTGTGTTCTGGGAAGCCGTATGCATAGCAGTGACCCTTCTCAGAATTCACAGCCTGGAAAGCTTCTTGTTTCCATCAAAATGACAGAAGTCAGGCTTATTCATTATTTATAATTTACTGAGTACCATCAACAGTGTGTATTGTTGTAGAGAACACAGCAGACACCACAACACAAAGGAGAAGGGGGAAAATATTTGATTGACATCTGCAGAAGACCCCATAGACTTACAGTTCCTGGGAATCGTGGTGGCAATTAGACCAAGGTGGCATGGGGTTTCATGGTCACAGTAGCCTCAACTCAGATGGAAACCCAGAGTCCTACTTTTTTGAAATGTTAGGAGTTTCCCTCTTTGAGATTTCAGGAAATCTTAAAATTTTCCCTGCTTTGTCTCTTATGTTCTCATAATCTCCTTGAATCTGAAGTTAAGCAAAATCACATTTGACAATGTAATAAGATATTAGACTATCTTGCCGGGCGTGGTGGCTCATGCCTGTAATCCCAGCACTTTGGGAGGCCGAGACGGGTGGATCACGAGGTCAGAAGATCGAGACCACAGTGAAATCTCCTCTCCACTACGAATGCAAAAAAATAGCCGGGTGTGGTGGTGGGCGCCTGTAGTCCCAGCCACTTGGGAGGCTGAGGCAGGAGAATAGTGTGAACCCGGGAGGTGGAGCTTGCAGTGAGCTGAGATCACGCCACTGCACTCCAGCCCGGGCGACATAGCGAGACTCCATCTCAAAAAAAAAAAAAAAAAAAAAAAAAGAAGTTAGACTATCTTGAAGGCTCAGTTCAGGGAAGACACCCTGTCCAAAAAATGAGGAAACTTTTTTTCTCAGCATGTACCTTGGGAAGCTGAAATTTTGTTGTTTCTGTTATTTCTAGTAGAATTATTATTTATTGTTTCTACTATGTTAATGGTAGATAGTGAAAAGATGACTAGAGGATTATCCCATTCTTTAGAACTTCTAAAATGGAGAATAATTATATACATATATATATATATAGAGAGAGAGAGAGAATATATATAATTATTCTATATCTGTAGAATATAGATATAATTATTCTATATAGATATATATAGGCTTATAATATACAAGAGTGATGCTACAATAGAAGATTAAGCATACTGGTAATTTACCTGGGGAAATAAGGAAATTTCTTCTTTTAATCTACAGTACCTAGTGAATAGTATGCATGCAATAAATATTTGTAAATAAATGTAGATTACAATAATATCTCAATTGGGTCCTGTGTATATTCTCCACTGGTTCATTCTCAGGGCCATGATGTTTTAATTGGATGATGGACTAGGGAAGTAAAATGATCAACGTACTTAATTTTCCTATTTAACTCATAAATTATCCTGACAGCCTACCTTCTTAGAAATATACCCTCTTACTACTGCCTTGGGAAATAAGGATTGTATAGGCAGTCCCAGAAATCTGTGCTTGCTGGTGATTAAATTTTCTTCGATGATTCTCAGTGTTGGAAGGCCTCTAACATTTCCTACTCTTCTTCAACATTTAGACCTTCTCTCGAACGTCTCTGTCAAGTTATCATCCATCTCAAGCTTGGAAACTCTCAATAATAGACTGCTCTCTATCTCTGACAACTCTGTTAGAAATGCCTTCCTTCCATTTCCCAATGTCCTGCTTCTTGCGGGCTTTACAGAGTTACTTTCATCCTGGTTCCCTCCCACTTTCTAAAGGCAGTTCTCATGTCTTCCCTAGTTTTCTCTTCAAGGGTTATTCATTCCCATTTCCTTCAGGGTTCCACATATGACACGCCTTACTGTCAACTCAACTGGTATTTTCTGATTGCTCTATTCTTGGCAACATGCTGAAGAGCGGATGTTTGTCTCTAGTCAAATGTGAGCATGTTTGGTTTTCTCCAAGAAGCCTAAAGTGTGCATAGTTTTTGTTTTTTGTTTTTATTTTGTTAAAATTTTCTTGAGATGGAGAAGTGGCTGGGAAGGTCATCAACTGTGGGTGAGTTTCTTCACTAAGCATTCTTTAGTGTGAGAAAGGAAACAATGAAATTTCAATTAAATCTGTGATCTCAAAAGCAAGGGTCAGCAGATATGAGTTGGGGGAGATCTTCCTTGCTAAAACTGGATTTTTACAAGGGAATGCAAAGATGGGACTAGGAGAAGGTTCAGAAACCTGCCTAAAGTTTGCTCAAGCAATGAATCTTTGTCAGGAGGAGCATACATTAAAGCATCAATTACAGGGCTTTTGATGACATTTTTATGAATTTTTAGATTTAGCACATAGGAGACTAGTGGTTAAAACAATAGAAGCCAGAGGTAACTGTTTCTAATCAAAAATTGCAAACGTGACCCTGTAATAATTGCATGTGTGAATAATTGACTTTGGGGAATGCATACATTATGGAAGAGTTTTGGTTAATTTTTATTTAAATATTGTCTATCTTTGTTGAGCTATGGACTGAAGAGAAATTGACAAAAGACAACATGGCATGGTGGGAAGCACTCAGGATTAATTGTCAGGGGACCTAACTCAGTCTCCACTTGGTTACCAACTAGATGTGTGAATTTAGAATAGGAATTTCACCCATGTGACTTCTGCATGTTCATGAGTCAATGCAGTTAAGCTGGGTGATTTCTAAGGTTCTTTCTAGATCAATAATATTTTACTCCATTCTTAATCTACAGATTCATTTAAAATCATTACTTATGATGAGTTTCTATATCATCTCATATCTTCCTTTTATGTTTTCTCAACTTATTCATCTTAAAACATCAACAGTTCAATAAAAACCATTTTAAAAAGCTTAGCATTTTCATTTGTCTATTCCAAATAGAAAATATGTCTGATAGGGAGAAATGTAACAAGATGGTTAATGTATCCCTATAATCTCCATTCTTGTATGTAAAAACTATAGTACAAACATCAAATGTTATCACTTTCAAGAAGTTGACTTGGATGTAATTGATTGTAGTCTCTTCTAATGTATGTGCAATGATTTTATTTTAGCCTGCTTTGCTATTGAGCTGTACTGAGGTAAAATGGAGACACAAGGACTCATTCATTCCCCTTTGGGACCTCAAAGTAATTGAGAAGAACAGAAGGAATGTGACTTTAGGGCAGTGGATGAACACACATCTCCCAATCTGACAGAGATTCAGGGTAGTCATAAACATACTTCCCCAAATTGAGTTTCATAGTGCACTAGTCAGTCC
>NC_045438.1:118167303-118249217 GCF_002776525.5 Piliocolobus tephrosceles | reverse complement strand
TTTTTTTTTTTTTTTTTTTTTTTTTTGAGACGGAGTCTCGCTCTGTCCCTCGGGCTGGAGTGCAGTGGCCAGATCTCAGCTCACTGCAAGCCCCGCCTCCCGGGTTTACGCCATTCTCCTGCCTCAGCCTCCCGAGTAGCTGGGACTACAGGCGCCAGCCACCTCGCCCGGCTAGCTTTTTTGTATTTTTTAGTAGAGACGGGGTTTCACTGTGTTAGCCAGGATGGTCTCGAACTCCTGACCTCGTGATCCGCCCGTCTCGGCCTCCCAAAGTGCTGGGATTACAGGCTTGAGCCACCGCGCCCGGCCAGAACCCTTTTTTAAAGGAGGAACACTTAGCCACAGTTTCTAAAACTTGATCATGAAAACTGTTTTTAAATCTCAGAGTACGTATTAACATTATGTAACACTAAGATTCTGCAGAAGGTCTTGTGGGAAATGCTGCAGAAGTTTATCATCCTCTTTTTCCCAAGGAGGAATGCAGACATAATAGTTAGGTGTTATTTCTTGGTCCTAAGGGGACATACTAAATTTTTTCTCTGCATTTAAATGGAATGAGGGTTGTTTAAAAAATACTGATGCTTTGGATTCATCCCAAACCAATTAAACCAAGGTCTTGGGGGTGGGGTCCATATATTACTATTTTTGAAATAAAATTTGTGAAAGATTTCTTATATGCATCTACGGTTGAGAACCACCAACTGAGAAACCACAAAACATTTGGGAGTGTTGTCAAGGCTTTGCTTAATGAGTAGATGTCAATGATTCTTCACCACCAGAGAACTAGATACTTTGTGTATCTTAATTAAATTCCATTGTAAAAGTACTTGGGACCACGAGATAAGATAATCTATGTAGAAAATAAGCACCATCAACTGGTTTCACCTTTCATCTGTTTTCTGAATCATTTAGGCTACAAAGAATAAATGCCATTGAGTTCTGGAGGATAAGCCTCAGTTACCTGCTTATCCTCAAGCATGTAAGGGTCTCTTTTCATGGCCTACATTTAGAAGTTGTGCTGCTTTAGAAGTAAAGTGTCTAATACTCAGAGCTGTGAGAGGAAGTAAGGTGGGGCAGAGAAGACCTACAATTCTTTGCTGCTGTTGTTGAAGGTCTGTTCCCCGGACTCCCTCTCTACTGGGCTGTTCTCATGAGTAGAAGGCACTTATCTGGTGGCCACCTAACACTGTAGTGAGATTATAGACTGCACTTGGACCTAAGCCTGTAGTAACTGAATAATCTCAGAGGAAAGGAAAAGGAGATTTGTCTTGCATTTAAATCTTACTGTTTGCACGCTTCCCAGAGGGCAAAAAGCAGAACTGAGTGACATCGGTATGCTATTCTAGAAATCAAAAGATTAGCGGTAGTAAACACCCATTGGAATGACGCAATATAACAAAATAATAGGAATAACAACCCAAACACCATTTCAACCTTCACACACACCAAAAAAGAAAAAAAAAAAAAAAAGTGGAGAAAAAGGCTTGCTTGCTTTTTCAGGTAAAAAGTTGAAACTTTACAAAATGAAATTAGCTTTTAGTCAAATTACTTAAATGATGATGGCAGGCTATTTTCTATTGATTTTCAGTCTTCTAGTTTGTAGCACGATAGTGTCTATTACCTCCAGCTTTTTGTACCCCAAAAGAAAGCTAGAAAAATTTATCTATGGCTGGCAGACACAACTGAGTGATCTAATCTTCAGTGACAAATACTAAACAGACTTTCATTTCCTTTATAACACATATCGAATCAGTGTTTGCTTAGTAGGTAGAAAGGTGCTGGATACCAGGCACAACTCTTGCCAAGATAGGAAGAATTCAGGAGAGGATTCCATAGAAGGTTGCTTCAGGCTATGTTTTAGAAAATTGCTTTAGTGGTCTAATTTAAATTAGTTTAGACAAATCAATTAAAGTAAAGATAAAGCATTTTTGAAGGACAATTAGAAAAATATGGACACAGCTTTGTAGCATTTATCTAGCATACAATTAAGCTAGTGAAATGTAAACTATACTTACTTAGATTAGAGAAAGTAAAATGGCTCTTATTCCTCTAACATTCAGAATCCTATACTAGCTTACATTCTAAGTAAGAACTGAAGCTTTGGAGATTTTAAAGATAAATGTAGGTAAGGCCTTGACCATGAGCAAGAAATGCAGTTAACCAGGGATTATAAGGTGCGAATAGAAGTTTGTGAAATTCCTATTATATGGAATTTTCTGATAGGTCGTTGTCATTAATGTCAAGCGATTTCTAAGTATAAACACTGTCCAAGTTAAAAATGGGTTGTTGCTACCGTCTTATTAGCAAAATCACACAGGGAAAAAGAAGAAAGGATTAAAATATATTTTCCTTCCAACAGCAGTCTCTTTTCTTCCACCCTCTATTCTACCTCTTTTCTTTCATTTCTGAGCTTCAATTTCTATAGTTTTGACACCCACCGTTAGAGAATACAGTTTGAATGGTTGCAATACATTTCCATGTAAAAAGTTACAGACTGTATCAGTAAAACATTCAGGTCAAGGCCACTGGTCAAGAAGAAGATGCCATTTTATAAAAAGGCAAAACCAATACAAGTCCACAGATACACACACACTCTTTCACTCTCTTTCACACATATATGCATACACACACACACATACACACAAACACACTACACACACGAGTGCAAAATCTCCCTAGAAATGGCTACTCTACCCAGTGGTGTTCTTCCAATCATTGAAATGTAAACACTTAGGGAAGAAACCTGACACTTGAGAGGAAAACGGAAAAGTAGAGCTTCACCCCTGAATCCAGTAAACAGTTACCTCCTTCCTGAACTGAGCCAATTTGAGGAGATGCTTTATGTTGCAAGAAAGGTACTTTAGAGAATGTTACTTGGGAGGTCTAGCAAAATAGGAGCTTTTAAAACCATGAATAAAATTAGGGAGATGACTGTTAAATGTAAGTTGCATTTTCCCTAACATCAGGTGCCATAAACTACCCTAGTCTGAATTTTCTCAGCAGGTGATGGTATTGTTCACAGTCAAGTTGTCAGAGCCTTTCTGCTCCTCAGTGTGAAATTAGTAATAGGAAAATGAAATCACTGAGCTGTAATCTAGTTAGAGACAGAGAGAGAGAGAGACAGAAAGAAAGAAAAAATGAATGAGAATATAGTCCAAGGTAGACGTAGTCTCTCTAAGTCTGCCTAACTATGCTCCAAACCTCAAATTTTGACCTTTGCCTTTTTAATTTAGACTTACTGATTTTGTAAAGCTCTTTCCTATGAATAGCCCTTGAGTCAGATCTCCTTCTTAGTATATTGCAACACTAATTTGCTTTTTACCCAAATGGCCATGTTTTCCTTAATCTCCCCTAAATTTCCTATCATTGATTTTGGCCCACCAATTAAGCTGTCTATCACATTAAGGTTTTTCAGAACTTTGGTTCTGTTACGCAATGCAGGAACTTTCCTCTCTATTTTAATACCAGCCATTAAGCTAAAAATCTATGATGGCTTCAATCACATTGTTAATTAACGTGTCCAGCAGAGTGGGATTAATGACAGCCTTGCAGCACTCCACAGAGACATCTTTCAAGGTTGACAACTGCCCTTACATCCACACTATGGGTGTCATTGTACAACCAGCTGTGAATTTGCCTTACTTTGCTGTCATCTAGCTTACCTTCCTCCTCCCCTCCAACTTTTTATACAGTATGTGGGGAGACTTTGTTAGATGCATTGATGAAATCCTGCATTCAATTATATTGCTACTGCTCTAATAACTCATTTGTAAAAGGAAATGCAGTTACTTTATTACATATCTTACTAAATCCATGCAGCATTTCAGTGATTACTTCTTTTTTTTTTTTTTTGATACGGAGTCTTGCTCTGTCGCCCAGGCTGGAGTGCTGTGGTGCAATCTTTGCTCACTGCAAGCTCCGCCTCCCGGGTTCACACCATTCTCCTGCCTCAGCCTCCCGAGTAGCTGGGACTACAGGCACCCGCCACCACACCCGGCTATTTTTTTTGTATTTTTAGTAGAGACGGGGTTTCACCGTGTTAGCCAGGATAGTCTCGATCTCCTGACCTCGTGATCCGCCTGTCTCGGCCTCCCAAAGTGCTGGGATTACCGGCATGAGCCACCGCGCCCGGCCTACTTCTACTTTTTAAATACTAACACTTCAGCTTTTTAATAACCTATTGTGAACAAATTGTCATAAATCCATTCAATGGAATACTTGCCAGCAATAAAAAGAAACAATATATTGATAAATACAACATAAATGAATCAGAAAATTATTATACTAAATGAAAGAAGCCAGTCATGAAAGTCTATAGACTTCATGATTCAGTTTATATGAAACTGGGGAAACGTGAAAATTATAGGAACAAAAACTAGAGCAGTGATTGCCAGGAGCTGGGGCTTGGGAGATTTGAGTAATGGTGGTAGTTACACTACTGTGTGGGCTTGTTAAATTTCAACCAACTGTAAACCTGAAAAGAGTAAATATTACCATATGCAAATTCAATCTTGATAAATTCAAATTTTGAAACTATCCCATTACAGAAATGTGTTAGACTAATTAAATATAATTTAATAACCCAGAGTTTCTAAAATCTTTCCCCCCCTGCTTTAACTATTAAGGCATGTCTCTCTGTTTAATTTTACTACTTTATGTCTCATCTTCCAGGATTTCTCAAAGATTAAAGATTACCTAACAACTTCATTGTCTCTGAAACATGTGCTTGTGTTTTCTTTATCCATAAATAGGTGATTTCTAGACTTAACAAAATGGTCTCAACTTCATTCATTATACTGTTGCCAGCTTTAAAGATTGAACTCTGAAAAGAAAGCAAAGAATTTAGTTACTATTTAATCTTTCATATGCTAACAGAATACTCTTCCCTGCAAACATCGAGCCTATCTGCGCTATTCCTTTTTCTCATTCTTGGAGCAAAACTTTGAAACAAAACCCTACAGATTTGGGCATCAGGATTCCCAAATGAAACCAAGAAACATTTAGCTGTTCATTTAATTCAATTATTACATACACTGCTGTGCAATATATCCATGCAATTAAACTACACTTATATCCCTTAAATCTATAAAAATAAAAATAAAGGAATTAGTTTTGTGATTAAAATAAATGTAAATAAAATTGTTTAAGGAAAAAATATTACTCCAGAAACTGGTGTCCCCACCCCTTTTTCCCCAGGCTAGATGCTTCCTGGAGGTGACTAATACCCAACTGCTGGCAGATAATGTCGGGTGAAGTATGTATTGATAATAATAGTGTTCCATCTCAGACCTGTTTATTTTCTTACCAGTTTTATTGAGGTATAATTGACAAATGCAAATTGTATATATTTAAGATGCAGGATATGATGATTTGATATATATTGTGAAATGATCACAACAATCAAGCTAATACATCCATCACCTCACATAGTAACATTTTGGGTGTGTGTGGTGACAATACTTAAGATATACTCTCTTAATTATATCTTGAATATAAATAAATTTCAAATATATAATGCACGATTCCTAACTATAGCCACCATGCTATTCAGTAGGTGCCCAGAACTTATTCATCTTATTACTGAAAGTTTGTACCTTTTGACCAACATCGCCCCATTTCTGTTACTTCTTAGCCTCTGACAACAACCCTCTACTCTGTTTTTATGGTTTGGCTTTTTTAGATTTCACATATAAATGACACCATGCAGTATTTGTCTTTCTGTGTCTGGGTTATTTCAGTTAGCATCATGTCTTCCAGATTCATTCATGTTGTCAAAATGGCAAAATTGCCTTCTTTGTTATGGCTAAATAATATTCCGTTGTGTATATATATAGTGTCTTCTACAAGACACTTAAGTTGTTTCCCCATCTTGACTATTAGAAATAATGCTACAATGGACATGGGGTTTAGATATCTCTTTCAGATATATTTATTTCCTTTAGATATATACCCAGAAACGGGATTGCAGGATCATGTTGTCATTCTAGTGTTTAGGTTTTTGAGGAACTTTCATAGTGTTTTGCATAATGGCTGCAGCTGTTTGCTTTTCTACCAACAGAGTACAGGGTTCCCTTTTATCTACACCCTCACCACAACTTATCTCTCAGCTTTTTGAAAATAGCCATCCTAACAGATGTGAAGTGACATCTCATTGTGGTTTTAATTTGTGTATCACTGATGATTAGTGATGTTGAGCATCTCTTCATATACTTACTATCCATTTGTATGTCATCTTTGGAAAAATGTATGTTTGTGTCCTTAGCCCATTTTTAATATCAGGTTATTTGTTTTTTTAACCTATTGAGTTGCATGAGCTCCTTATATATTTTAGATATTAATTCTTATATCAAATGTATGGTTTGCTAATATTTTCTCCCATTCTGTAGGTTGCCTTTTCATTTTGTGATTTGTACCTTTACTGTGCAGAAGTGTTTTTCATTTGACCGAATCCCATTTACTTATTTTTGGTTTTGTTGCCTATGCTTTTTGTGTCATATCCAAAAAATAATGCCCAGACCAATGTCAAAAATATTTTTTCCTATTTTTTCTTGTAGGAGCTTTATAGTTTAGGTCTTTTATTACATTTCAGTTTTTAATCAATTTTAAGTTCATTTCTGTGTATGGTGTAAGGTAAGGATCCAATTTTATTTTTTGGCATGGGGATATTCAGTTTTTCTAGAACCATTTATTGAAGAGACTATCCTTTCCCCATTATGTATTCATTAAAATCTTGTCAAAGATTAGCTTACTACATACATGAGGGCTTATTTCCAGACTCATTCTGTTCCATTGGTCTATGTGTCTGTTTTTATGCCAGCACTATACTGTTTTGATTACTATAGCTTTGTAATATAATTTGAAATCAGAAGCATGATATTTTTATCTTTGTTTTTGTTTCTCAAGACAGATTTGGCTAGTTAGGGTCTTTCGTTGTTCCCAATGAATTTTAGTGTTGTTTTTCCTATTTCTGTGAAAATGCTGTTTAAATTTTGGTAGGGGTTGCACTTAATCCATAGATTGGTTTTAGTATGGACATTTAAAAAAAATTAATGCTTCCAACGCATGAACACAGGTTATCTCTTTCCATTTGTTTGTGCTTTCTTTAATTTCTTTCATTAGTGTCTTATAATTTTTAGTGTACAGATCTTGAATCCTGTGTGGTTAAATTTATTCCTAAGTATTTTATTCTTTTTGATAGTATTTATTCCTTTTGATACTATGAGATCGCTTTCTTAATTTCTTTTTTTCACACAGTCCATTGGTACTCCTTAGAAATGCAACTGATTTTTGTATCATGAAGCTTTACTGAATTCACTTATTATAACAGTTTTTCACGGAGTCTTTAGGATTTTCTAAAATCATATCATCTGCAAACAGAAACAACTGAACTTTTTCCTTTCTGATTTGGATGCTTTTTATTTCTTTTTCTTGCCCAATAGTTCTGGCTAGGACTGCCAGTACGATGTTAAATAGCAATAAAAGTGGTAAGAGTGGGCACCGTCTTCTTGTTCCTGATCTTAGACGAAAGTTTTCAGCGTTTTACTATTGAGTATGATGTTAGCTGTAGGCTTGTCATATATGGTCTTTATTATGAGGAACGTGATTTACCACTTGCAGTAAAAATCTGATATACTTTCATTGTCAGTTACGGTCTGATGCTACCAATGTTATTCCCATTCTTCTTCCTCACTTGGTGAGTGGGAGTTTAGCCTCACCTGTTTTCTTCCCATTGTCCTCTCTGTGCTATAGTTTTACATTTGTTTGGGGATTGTTACTTCTTTCTCCCCAGAATTTTATTTAAGTCCTGTCATCACTGTGGCAAGTTTCTACATCCTTTGGAAGTAACACAGCTGTTTTTCAATATCTTAAGCCAGGCACGAGGAAACTAATCCATTTTTCATCAGTATCATCAAAGAAATTGTGAGATTCTTTGAGTGGAATTTCAATTGACTGAGAAAGGAAGGACACACAACACACACAAATAGGAATAACTGTCATGTTTGGGTATTAAAAAGAAATAAACGAGATAAACTTTACAAAAATAAGGTAATAGAGCACATGATTACATAGGGTGAAGGAAGACGACTTGGGAAACATTAAGAAAGCTGATATGACCTGTGAATCCTCTATAGTCACTATTCTTTTACAAATGTAGCATAGACATGACTTATCTAACACAATGCAAGTTGTCTCCATGGCCTCATTGAGGATAGAGTTTTAGAATTTAGAATTTAAAATAACTTCTATATTTTGACTGCCTATTTCAAACCATCACGGCTGCTATTTAACCTTGGTGATATTTGCATGTGAAATATGCTCTCATCAGTAATCTGATGAAATTATGTGCAAATGCCAAGGGTAACTTAAACATCAAACCTGTAACTGAAAAATATTTTCCAAAGGTGAAAATCATCTCTATTATCAAAGAGTTCGAAGATTTGACTATAGTTTGTTACCTTGCAGGTGACCTTAGTCTTTTTTTTTTTCTGTCTAGGATCAAAAATCAGACCTACTATTTCTATTTTTCTTTAATTTTTTTAAGATTCTACATTATTCCTCCCTCCTTTCTTTTTTTTTTTTTTTTTTTTTTGTGCTTTTGAGACAGAGATTTGCTTTGTTGCCCAGGCTAGAGTGCAATGGTGCAATCATAGTTCTCTGTACTCTCAGGTTCCTGGGCTTACACGATCCTCCCTCGTTGGCATCCCAAGGCTCTGAGATTATAAGCATGAGCCACTGAACCCAGCCCTCTCCTTTTCTGTATGTCACTGTGAATGAGATACATACCGATTTTTCTGGAATGACTGGGGCTAAAAGCATAGCATGATATTCCCAGAACTTTTTAAAACATACTGTGATTGCATACTTCTTTTTATATTATTGTAGTACATTAGATTACTTTAATTATTGGGATTCATAAATTTCTCTGAAATCTGCTAGAAAAGAATCTCTGCCTTACATTTATTATCATTCTGTGCAGTGTGCTATGCATATTTTTAATATGCAGGTAATGTTAAATTAAGGTAATTAACAAAATTTACATAATGTTTTTTATATTGAAAGATGACATTTAAGGTCATGAAAATCAAGATGACTTTTTTTATATTGAATATCCTACAATTGATTTTAGAGTTCTTTGTTGAATGAAGTGGGGTTTTTGTTTTTGTTTTGTTTTGTTTTGTTTTGTTTTGACAAAGTCTTGCTCTGTTGCCCAGGCTGGAATGCAGTGGCATGATCTCGCCCGAGTTCAAGAGGTTCTCCTGAGTAGCTGGGATTACAGGTGTGTGCCACTACACCCAGCTAATTTTTTTTTGTATTTTTAGTAGAGACGGAGTTTCACCATGTTAATCTGGCTGATCTCAAACTCCTGACCTCATGATCTGCCCACCTTGGCCTCCGAAAGTGCTGGGATTACAGGCATGAACCACTGCGCCCAGCCCTGAAGTGATTTTTCAACTTCTGTAACCTCTGTCCATGTGCTTGATTTTAAGAACACCATAAACATGTTATACTCTTTTTTTTTTTTTTTTTTTTTGAGCCAGAGTCTCGATCTGTTGCCCAGACTGGAGTGCAGTGGTGCAATCTTGACTCACTGCAACCTCCGCCTCCCAGGTTCACTCCATTCTCCTGCTGAGTAGCTGGGACTACAGGTGCTTGCCACAACCCCCGGCTAATTTTTTGTGTTTTTGGTAGAGATGGGGTTTCACCATGTTAGCCAGGATGGTCTCGATCTCCTGACTTCATGATCCGCCCACCTCGGCCTCCCAAAGTGTTGGAATTACAGGCGTGAGCCACTGCACCCGGCCAAACATGTTATACTCTTAAATTGAAGCTTAGAGTTGGAAAGAACCTAGCAGATGTTCTTGTTAGACTACTGTCATTTTACAAGGCTAAATAACTTCCCCCAAATCACAAAGTGCCTGAAGTCAGAGCCAATGTGAGGACTTGGTACACTTGGTTCTCAATCCAAGGCAAAGATGACAAAGCAAACTGCTAATGATCAGATCCATATTTTGGAACAAGAAAGTCCATCAGTCAAGAAGTGATACCAGCTTAAGAGGAATCTTTAAATACAGAAACAGCTATTTTCTCAAAGTGGATAATAAAAGCATTTATGTATAACTACCTACCTATGCTTGATTTTAAAAACGCTGCTCTTAGACAGGAAAGTGAGTAAAAAGCATATGATTTTACAAGCCAACAAGGCTGCCCAAGTACAAAGTTAAGTCAGAGGAACTGAGTTAAACTGCCCACAGAAAATGTGATTGCTCAGAGAAGAGGAGTAAAATGTACCCTCAGCCTGGGAGGAACATAAGTACAGAATATCCCATTTCTCAGGCAAATTATTTAACTTCTCTGGGACTCAGATCGTCTGTAAAATGGGAATAATATTGTCTAGTTCTTAGTGTTATAAATAGAATTATATGAAGTGATACAGATTAAAAAAACTTAGAATAGGACTTGACATATGTTCAGAACTCAAAAATGAGATATTAACTTCAATTATACCCAGTGAAACTAAATAATATTTTATATTCTGCTATAGATGAAGAAATGAGTCACAACAAAGAGGACATGCCAATATAGAAGAAAATAAAAAAAGAAGCTCTAAATAGGAATAAAACATGAGAAAAGAGACAGTTTGTGCCTGGGGCCAAACATCTGGACATTAATGGTTGGCTTTACCCAGTTCTTTTTGTGGGCATCACCATGATTAATTCTTCCACCACTCCAACAATTCCATTTGTTGTCCAAGATCCCAGATAAATTTCAAATTATTTGACTTCCCCTCTAGTTGTCTCATTGTAGAAATACAGCTTAAATTATTTTTCCTGCTTGGCAATGCAATTTCTTGCAGCAGAGGTGTGGATATAGTACTTGAGCAGTGATGATGTCTTACACTATAAACTTTGGTGTACATAATTGCTTAAGCATTGGCCATTCTTGTTTCCTACATAATCAGAGATTGGAATTTTCTTTTTTCTTTTTAATGTATGTTAACTATGATGGAGGCATAGGGAAAACTTTGTAATATATTCGGAAGAAAGATGGTAACAACCTGTGGAATAAGGAGGGACATGCAGAAATTTTACCCTCTACCCAGAAAATATATCCAGGCAACAATCTGTATCATTTATCGAAGACTTCGTTTAGATCTGGCATCCTTCTGAGCCCTTTGCGTAGACTAATAAAAACAACAACCCCACGTGGTGGATCCTACTATTACCTCAACTGAGGCATATTAATAGGCTGCCTTAAACCCCAAATCCTTCATTTGCATTATTATAAAATATTATTATTTTTGCTGTTAAAGATTATGTAACTTAAGAAATATAACTATAGGTAGCTAAAGTATTATGAAGGGTGGTACTATCTGATTTAAAAACTACTAACGTCCTAATAACAGTTACAAACTAGGACTTAAGCAGTTAATTGCTTTATTTATTAAATGTACTATACGCATATGCACAATGTTGTATATATATTATAACATGGGCATACTATGTGACAAGGATGTTTTTCTATATTATTACAAGACATAGGAAGCAAACTGGCAGAGTGTCACTTCAGGACAGTTAACATAAGTGAACAATCTGGGTAGCTTCTGCTCACAAAAAGAGTAAAGCTACAGCTATGTGTTTGTTCAACCAGAGATGACATTTGTCATGGTTGGAAGAACTACCTATGCTGAGGTTACCATAACATTCCTTACATTTGCTTATTAGTTTTTGTTATTGGTTAGTTAGTTTCCGGGACCTAAATGTTGAGTAGCTTACATAAGACGGGGTTTTATTTCTCTCTCATTTAGGAGTCTAGAGATGAATCATTTCCTTCTATCTTGTTTTGTCCCTGCCACTTAAGTGATTATCTACATAGGGCATAGCTACCCTTTTAAGCAAGTGGTAATTGCATGTATCACTTCTCTTTATGTTACATTGTGGGTAGGTTAAGTCCCAGGTCCAAAACTCACTGCAAAAGAAGCTTGGAAATGTAGTCTCCATCTGGATGGCCATATGCCTGGATAAAAGTACATTTCTATGGAAAAGGAGAATGAAGTCAGAGGGACAGCTAGCCATGAGGCACACTCAGCCAATTATAATTTCTTCATGTATAGTCTATGCCATATAGGACGTTCTTGAAAGCACGATGTTTCACATGGAATCTAAAGGTGTGTTTTCTAGCTACTTCTTAATGAGAATCAAGTCATGTGTTGAATATTTAGATTTGGTAATAATTAGTGCATATCAACTCTATTAATGGCAAGTCTTCCAAATGGGTCCTATATTTCTTATGTAGTTGAGAGCAATACCTTCAGCTGTGTTGTATCTTCCACAATGCTTAGCATCATTTAGGAACACAATAAATACCCGTTTAATTGAATGTTCTGAATTATATGGAGGGATTTGCTATTTCACATGATACTGCAAATCATTCACCTCTTTTTTCCTGTCACTTCTCATTTCCAGTTTGATCACTCATGGCTTTGGGACTCCGGCAATATGTGCAGCTCTAAGCACTTTCCAAACAGTTCTCAGTGAAATGCTGAACTACTTGGAAAAACACACTACTCACAAAAACGGCGGAGCAGCGGATTCTGGCCAAGGACATGCCAACTCGGAGAAAGCCCCCCTGCGGAAAACTTCAGAGGCTGCTGTGAAAGAGGGCAAAACAGAAAAGACAGACTAGCTACATCAAACAGAATCTATTTCCAGAGAGTCTTGCTGCTGATATTTTTTCTAATATATATATCATTGAGGGTGACTAATCTTCAGTGGACCAAATCTCTACCCTTCCCCAATCCTCCATAAAAAACAAAAATGGAAATGAAAAATGAAACAAAAAAGGACAAAACCAAAAAAAAGAAAAAAAAAAAAAAAAAGGAAAACAGCAGTGTAACTGTGTGATGAAATTGTCACCTTTTAATTTTATGTGATGATAAACTCCTTTGTGCACGTAACTTATTGTCTGAATTATATACACCACAGTTTTTAAGCACTTCTGGACTTTGGAGAGGCAGCACATGCTTTTTCACATCTAACTGATGCACTTTCTTACCCAACTATGTAGGTAGGGATCAGAAAGCATGACCAAACTGGAATCTACCACCAGTACTTACAGCTCCAGTCTTTCAACTTAACTCCCTTTAACTGAAGAGTGCCTCATTCCACTGAATAGATCAATCTGGAAATTAGTCTATTAATAAATGTTTGGGTAACTGAAAAGGGCAGTTATGAATCTGTGAATTGACAACAGATCTAAAATTTTGATCACCCCTAGCCCACTTAACTACCAGTGCCTTGGTGGTATTTAAAAATTCCAGGAAACTTTCTTATATCTATGACATTCCCACCCAATCCCAGGTCCATTTACCCCACCCCAATAGCTAAGCAGATACTGAAAAAGCATATTACTGAAGGGATAAGAGATGAACTCTTCTATCCATTCTCTTCACATCACCACCCTAGCAATTCAAGAAAACAGACCCACTGCATTTAGTGGGTCAGGGCAGGATATAGGAAAGAGTAGCTTTGCCTCTGTTGGGCTCCTGATGAAAAGCAGTGGCATTGTTTTGCCTGGAAAAGCATGGGAATAGGAACAGTGATCTTTCTGGGAAGTCCTGCTTCTCAGAGATGCCAGAAGAGAACAGGGACCTAGGGGAGGCCCCTTGAAGTGCTGGTGGCCAGCGATTGTATGGTTAAGATGAGAGCCTTCTTTTTTCTGCTTTGGTGCTTCTTCTACCTGCCCGATGGCTGTGTTCTAAACTTTTAGAGGCACAAAAGCATTCAGGTCTGTGTTCAATAAAGAAAACAGAAACAATGATCAGAGAAAACTTTTGCTTTTAAGATGCTTTCTTTTTTCATAGCTTGTTTTTATAACTTCATTGTCCTTTAGTTAAGACACTGAAAACAAGAGGTTCCTGGCTGCAAAGGCAAGGGGATAATTGAATGAAAGTTTGGTCCATATAAACCTGAACATGTCAAGAAACCTGATTGGTATCACATTGTACTAACCTTTCTACTGTTAACAATTCTCAAGCTTCTAGGCCAATAAAAATGTAAGTCATTGTCTATGTAAAAAGAAGAAAATAATGTTTTTATTAATGTGTGGACTCCTGACACTTAGTTTAAGACGAGAACATTCTCCTATCATTAACATATTTAATTACTCCTTAAAAGCCTCTATCATATTATAACCCCATGGGAAATATTAGTATTATTTTTAATTGAGGGGAAATAGCTCAAGAATTTTCATGTAGAGATCACAAAAACTATTTTTACCTAACAATAATTCTTAAAAATTATTTGACCTTGATCTTCAATCTTGTACAGAAAAGTAGAACCATACCAATGAAAAATTAAATTTCCTAGCTTAAATTTAATTAACAGAAAACACTACTAAGGAATTCCATAATAGAAGAGCTTAAAATAAAGAAATGTGAAATAATGAATTGTGATTTCATGTGTTTAGTTCCATTTTTAAAATTTTTCTATTATTCATGGCTTAAAGTTTTTATGAAATAAAATAGAATAAAGCCAAAATTCTGCTGCAGCTCCAAATTTTCTCACAAAATATATGATTTAATCTTACATGAAATTTCCCATATTGTAAAATATACACATAAAATAAAAATGATCAATATTTCAGTTTAATAAGTAGTAGGAAAGTTATGTACAGATAATGTGGATGACTACTTCCTCAATTAAATTTCCACATTAACTTGCTTTTATTCTATTTATTATTAACAATACATATGTATTTAGTATGGCATTTTGATGTGCATATCTGCTAGGTACTTTATGTAGTTATATACCATGTCAAATGTTCAACAATAAGCAGACAAAAAATTAGATCTGGCTTATATTACCAGCTTACTTTTTCACCTTTACCTGTGACTAGTTGGGGTTCTAAACACCTCAATGGGATGTTATTACTTACTAGCCTTGGAAACAAAAATATAACTACAGTGCATATTATTTACCAGGATGTTGGGTGTTTTAAGAGCCTTAAATGGACAGCACCCATCTTTTAACTTAACCAGCCATTAGGATATAAAAGAATTGATGGACTGGTCATGTTTAGAATCATTATCATATTCTAATAGACATTGTTAACATACCAATTTTTGCCTTGTATATAATAGGTACTCACCACTTTTTAAATAAATGAATAAATGAATATGTGTGTGTTCTTTGTCCAAAATGGGCCAAAGGACCTTTTAATTTTGATTTTTTTTTTTCAGTTCTCAGTGCTTTAATCTGGTTTGCTTCCTCCATTGTAATTTATGAATAATTATTTTTATTTGAATAAGAAAATATTTCCAAGATGACACATTGGTTTCAAATAGATAGATATATTTCATATGGAACAATAAAGAACACTAGTTAGGTATTAGGATTTCAACAAAAGTGAAGTTATTACCTTTATTATAGTTTACAGTAAAAGAAGATAGCTTGGACCGGGTGTGGTGGCTCACGTCTGTAATCCCAACACTTTGGGAGGCCTATGCGGGTGGATCACGAGGTCAGGAGTTCAAGACCAGCCTGGCCAACATGGTGAAACCCCGTCTCTACTAAAAATACAAAAATTAGCCGAGTGTGATGGCAGTTGCCTGCAATTCCAGCAACTCGGGAGGCTGAGGCAGGAGAATCGCTTGAACCTGGTAGATGGAGTTTGCAGTGAGCTGAGATCGCACCATTGCACTCCAGCTTGGGGTGACAAGAACGAGACTTAGAAAAAAAAAAAAGGAAAGAAAAAACATGAATAAATAAAAAGTAAAAGAAAATAGCTTGAAAAAATCTTTCTGATTTTTAATATTATGATAAATAATGGAAATATTTTTTCAGATAAACTATTAGTTCCCCAGAAAATGTATTCAAATCTCTCATACTTACCCCAAATTAATGACAGCATAACAGTTTTATATTTAAAACTTAATGAAATAAGTCAAACTTTTATACAAAGATATGCTTATTTTAAGACTGTTTCAATAATTCATTTAATGCAACTATCATGGATATGTCATCAGAGTTACCATTTGACTTAAGTGTGCTGACTTTAGAAAAATTAATGAAAATTCAATGACTCTCTATTTTTCTTCTCTGGAAAAATCAGAGCACTGCAAGGGTGCCTCGTCTATTCTTCTTCTGCCTTCTTTTTAGATGCCTTAAAAATAGAGATATTTTTAAGAGATATTTTATAGAGAATGCAGGCAACAAAAGTTTTTAAAGAAACTTTCTTAAAAATTTTCACTTTCAAAATCTTGGGCTCTAGAGGGGACTTGAGATTTAAAAGCATCTCGGTCAAGACCTTATTACTTCCACCTGCCCCCAAAACTCCCTGACAACACCACACACACTGGAGACCAGAAAAGAATCCACAGGTGGTTGGGGAAAGAACAAAGAAGAAGGAGGTTTTTTTTTTTTTTTTTTTTTTTTTTTTTGAGACGGAGTCTCGCTCTGTCGCCCAGGGTAGAGTACAGTGGTGCGATCTCGGCTTACTGCAGCCTCTGCCTCTTGGGTTCAAGCCTCAGCTTCCTGAGTAGCTGAGATTACAGGTATGTGCCACCACACCTGGCTAATTTTTGTATTTTTAGCAGAGAAGGGGTTTTGCCATGTTGGCCAGGCTGGTCTTGAATTCCTGACCTCAGGTGATCCACCCACCTCGGCCTCCCAAAGTGCTAGGATTACAGGTGTGAGGCGCCACGTCCGGCCAAAGGATAATTTTTTTAAAGCTTAGTGTAGCACTGCATCTCTGAGACAGGGCCACGTCCTGGGGGTGAGGTTGGGGTGTGAATCTTATAGAGGAGGAATTATGTCATCATCCCAGAGAAAAGCCCAGGGGTGGAAGAAAGCCCAGCACAGTAAAGAAGCAAAGAGCTGTCTATGTGATATGCATCTAGGCAGGTGGCACTCAGACAGCCTCACATTTCTCCTAAGGAGTTTACTTCAAGTTGGCAGGGACAGACTAGCATGATGTGGATGCAAGAGGAAACAAAGGAAGCAGCACTTGAATATTTCAGGTTCACCGGAGAGCAATCCAGATCGCCGACAACTATGCAGAGTCCTCGTAGGTTGGAAACAAGAACACACAAGAAAAACCTGAGACACACCAATCAAAGGCAAGACAGGAATTCAGACCTTCCCCCTACTCAGGGATTTCAAAGAGAACAAGTTAAATAAGTGTTAGAAGGCCGAAAGAGCAAAAATGGACACTGAGTCACCCAAATACTCATAACTGGAAAAGCAGCTACCATCCCCAGAAATGGGGGAACAAAAGTAAGAAAGTAAAGTTACTTGAACGTAGGAACTTTGAAGCAAGCAAGCCCCTACCTATGGGTGTTACTTGAACCTCTCCCTGAGAGAACCCACCTCAAGATTAATGCTGGTGGATCTTCTGAGAGGGTAGAGGGTCCTAATGCTGGGAGTGCAAAAGAAGCTGGAGGCTGGAGCCTTAACCTACCTCTTCTGCTGGAGGGATGATAGCCGGAACTGGAAATACGCTAGAGCATCCTTTCCCTTCTTTCTTCCTTCCACTTCCCACATGTGCCCCATTGCAGAACCTAATTAGAATCCAGCTTGCAAAGGGTTATGAGAAATGTAGTTGGCAGACTTCCAGCCATAGCACCACAAAATACAGAAGCCAGCATCAACAGATGAAGACCTAGGCCAGACGATCCTCCATGTCTGGTGCTACATAAGCCCTCCCCATGCAACCCTGGGACACATACGTAACCCAAGGAGACCCTGAGTGTACTGAGAGCTAATTTTGGCCACATTTCCAAATGAAGGCTCAAAAATAGAAATTAAGTCACATTATAGAAAATAAAGTGACATTTCTCATATATTCAAATTGGCAGACATTTATACCTGCTACACAAGTAAAATATCTATTTCAGCTACTTCTCATCTGCGTCATAATTTAAGAAGACCAAGACACTTAAGAAAAATTGAAGAAGGCCGGGCGCAGTGGCTCATGCCTGTAATCCCAGCACTTTGGGAAGCCGGGGCGGGCGGATCATCACGAGGTCAAGAGATCAAGACCATCCTGGCTAACACGTTGAAACCCCATCTCTACTAAATATACAAAAAATTAGCCGGGCGTGGTGGTGGGCGCCTGTAGTCCCAGCTACTCGGGACGCTGAGGCAGGAGAATGGTTTGAACCTGGGAAGTGGAGCTTGCAGTGAGCCTGGGCAACAGAGCGAGACTCTGTCTCAAAAACAAAAAAAAAAAAAAAAAAAAGAAAAAAGAAAAATGGAAATACCTAATCCCCATAAGGTCAGAAGAAAAAAAGTTTAATGTGGCCATGTTGGTTATTGCCAGTTAGAACCTAATGTAAGTTTTCAAAGCTATTCTTTAATATTACATTTCCTTAATCTTTTTTTATATCAAGAGCTATTTGGAAAACAGGCACTGAGGTATGTTATAAATTTATGTTTAGTCTTCCTTCCAAGTTCAGTCATGATGTCTTACTGTCAATAAATCCTAACTGTGGGTTTAAATATTGTCTTTTGTTTTCTCACCATCAGCATTCTCTCTGGGCAACATAATGTCCTACCATAATTTCAATTACATGTCTCTTCTTGTGGCAGAGACCAATCGTCATCTAACAAAGTCCACTTTTCCTTTGTCCTGCCGTATATTCCCATATGAGAGGTTGGCAATTTTTTAAAAATAAAGGGCCCAATAGTAAATATTTTAGTCTATGCAGGCCATGTGGTCTTTGTTGCAACTACTCAACTCTGTTGATGTAGCATGAAGGTAGCTATAGACAATATGTAAACAAATGGCAATGACTGTGTTCCAATAAATCATCATTTACAAAAATAGGCAGCTGATTGGATTAGTCCTGAGGGCCATAGTTTGCCAGTCTCTGACCTAGACTAAACTTCTTGCTGTTTGTAGTCATGTGATTAAGTTATCTCCAGAGGAAGAGTGGGAGTGATACTTGCTACTTCCAGGATTTACCAGTAAAAATCAGTTATGCACTTTTCTCTGTGTTCTGTCCTCTTCTACATGAGTTATACGATAAAGTTCAGAGCAAGGATTCTCCACCTTGGCACTATTCATAAAGAATTATGTGGCACATTTTGGGCCAGATAATTCTTTATTATGAGAGCTATCTTTTGTGTTGCAGGATGTTTAGTAGATTTTTGGTTTCTATGCAGACTTCAGTAGCATCCCTCACAATTATAAGGAGCTAAATTATCTCCAGACATTGCTAAATCACTCCTAATTGAGAGCCACTGTCTTACAGATGGTAGAGACACAAGATAGAGAGTATCTGGATCCTGAATGGCCACATGGAGAAGAAGCACACATTACTTTGACCTAAACATCTATTATTTTAAGCCACTGAAATCGGGATGAGGGAGGCTAGGAGAGTCTATTTACTACTGTAGCTTGCCTGTCTTAGCAAAACGCTAATGAATTATAAATCCATAATATTCTCCTGCACTCTAGATCCATGTTGTCCATTTTCAATGGTTATTATCATCTTATGAAAAAACAGCATCTTCTAACTTCTAACACTAAAATACAGAATCCTAATCAACCTCCCTCAACCAATTACACATCTCAAATTTTCTATCTCTGTGAAAGACAACTCCATACAGTTGCACAAGACAGAAACTTGTGAGTCATCTTAACTAACCTTATCTCTATCCTCTCTTATAGTTAATCACTAGATTCTGACAAATTAATATAAAATATTATAATAAATTAAATTGGCGGGGTGAGGTGGCTCATACCTGTAATCCTAGCACTTTGGGAGGCCAAAGCGTGGGGATTGCCTGAGTTCAGAAGTTCGAAACCAACCAAGGCAACATGGCAAAACTCCATCTCAACTGGAAATTAAAAAAATTAGCCAGGTGTGGTGGTGGTCACCTGTAATCCCGGCTACTCGGGAGACTGAGGCACAAGAATGTCTTGAATCTGGGAGGCGGAGGTTGCAGTGAGGCAAGATCACACCACTGCTCTCTAGCCTGGGTGACAGAGCAAGACTCTGTCTCAAAATAAATGAATAAATAAATAAAGTAAGTAATTAATTTGTCAGGACCTAGTGAATGACTATCAGATAGCCAATCACTTAGTTCCAGGCACTAGCAACTCATGATTGCATTACTGCAACAGCCTCATAACTGGACTTTCTGCCTCCAGTCCTGCTTTTTATTCCATTCTCCTCACTGGAGAGATTTATTGTAAAAAGTGAATATGATTTGCACATCACAAATAATCCTCTTCATGGCTTGCTATTGCCCTTATGACAAAGTCAAACTTCTATACAATTGACAATATATCATTCTGACTTGGCCTTGCTCTCTTCTCCAGTCCCTTTCAGCTTTATCTTGCTTCCCTGTTTCCCCCATATCATCCCCTCCCCACCACACGCAGTCTGTTGTCTAGCCACATTAAGCTTCTTGGAATTCCTAAAACTCATCAGAATCTAAGACTTTGCCAATATGGTTCTCTCAGCTTGGAACATTATATTCCACCATCACCATCCAGCTCCTACGTATGATTCAATCAGCTCAAAAGTCACCAATTCAACAGAGCTGTATTCATTTTCTATTGCTGCATAACATATTACCACAAGTTTAGTGGCCCAAATCAAAATCCATTTATTAGTGCACATTTCTACAGATCAAAAGCTCAGCTATGCTCAACTGGGTTCTCTGCTTAGATACTCATAAGGCTAACTCAAGGTAGCAACCAGGATGGGCTCCTTTCTGGAGGCTCTAGGGAAAAATCCACTTTCAGTCTCACGCAGATGGTTGGCAAAATCTATTAATTTGGTTGTAGGACTAAGTACTTATTTCTTTGCTGGCTGTAAGGGCTTGTTAGCAGCTCTGAGGGGCCACTCTCAGGCCTTTGTCACATACTACCCTTTGTGTTCAAAGCCAGCAACAGTGCATCCAACCAACAAATATCTCTCCGACTTTCTATTCTTCTACCAGCCATAGGGAAAAAAAAATATCCCTGCTTTGAAAGGCCTCATATGATAAGATCGTGCCCGCCCAGCTAATCTCTCTTTTGACTAATTTGAAGGCAACTGATTAATAGCCATAATTTTATTTACACTATCTCTACAAAAAATTTAAAAAATAAGCCAGGAGTGATGACATGTACCTGTAGTCCCAGCTGTATAGATAGATAGATAGATAGATAGATAGATAGATAGATAGATAGATAGATAGATAGACAGACAGACAGATAGGCTTGAGCAAACTACACACACACACACACACACACACACATTATATATTCAGGCTTGAGCAAACAAAATTTTCAGTGAAGATTGAAAATACCAACACTCTCTTTTTACTGATTCAACAAATATATATTGACTTACTCATCTGAGCACAGTGCTGGGTATGTGGTGCTGAACAAAATGGCCCCTGCATCCATGGAACCAGAGGGAGGGAGCAGCACTAGGGCCCATGTACAAGACTGATTAAAAGGAGAGCCTATATTCAAGTTTCCAAGATTGTGACCTTGGCTTGCCACTGTCCTATGAGGTCCCACAGATGTATGCTTTCAAATTGGGCATAATGTTAACCAAATTACTCTTAATGCCTTGTTTTTCTTATCTGTAGAATGAGGATGATAATACTAACAGTACTGCCTTCTAGGACTGTTGTGAGGCTTAACTGAATGAGTGCAGGCAAATTGCTTAACAGAGGGCCCAGCAAGGAAAAAGCCATTTTGAGGGCAGTTTTCCAAAGAATTAGGAGTGATGAGCATGTTGGAGTCAGACTGTTTCAATTAGAATTTAGGCTCAACCACTTTCCTAGCTCTGTACCCTGGAAAAGTTCCATAACCCCTCTAAAACTTATGTGAAGTGGGACAAATGACATAGTGAGAATTAAAGGTGATAAACTCTGTAAAATATATGGCATATGCCTGATTCACAGTAAATGCTCATTCAGTTATAATTTCATCAAAATTAACAAATGTGCAAATTATGTTAAATGCTTTTATGAAGAAAAGTATGGCAGATATTTAACTTAGACCTGGAGGGGTAGGGCAAACCCTCTCTAATGGAAGGGACAGTGACCTGAGGGAGGAGTTAACCAGTCCAAGGGGGAAGGAAAGAGCATCCCCCAATGAAGGAATAGCATGTGCTGATCCTGAGGAGGTGCCTGAGGAAGGAGAGGGCTTGGGATTTGTAGAAACTGTCAGAGGTCAGTGAGACTGCCATGCAGCAGTGGGTGAGCCAGGAGTACAGGTGGAGAGGAGGCTGCAGAAGTGTCCAGGTCCATGTGGCCTCACTCTACATCCTGTATTTCATCATAAACACAATAAGCAGCGAGTGAAGAGTTTTAATCTAGAAAGTGATGAAACCCAATTTACCTGTCATTCTTCAAAGGCTCTTAATGTCTGCCCTTTGGCTTTCTTTTTCTTTTTATTTAATTTTTTTTTTTTTTTTTTTTGAGACAGAGTCCTCACTCTGTCACCCAGGCTGGAGTGCAGTGGCCAGATCTCATCTCACTGCAAGCTCCGCCTTCCGGGTTTATGCCATTCTCCTGCCTCAGCCTCCCGAGCAGCTGGGACTACAGGCGCCCGCCACCTTGCCCGGCTTGTTTTTTGTACTTTTTTTAGTAGAGACGGGGTTTCACCCTGTTAGCCAAGATGGTCTCGATCTCCTGACCTCATGATTCGCCCGTCTTGGCCTCCCAAAGTGCTGGGATTACAGGCTTGAGCCACCGCGCCCGGCCTTGCCCTTTGGCTTTCTTATCTCACAACTTTTTTCTTCCAATTTCCTTCTGGCTGCAAAATAGGTAGGCAATTTGGGGAGCTTAGAAATAAATGTTTTAAAATATTTTTAGGAAACCAGGTATGTGCAAGTGGGACCAGGTGAACAAGAAACAACTGCCCAGTCCTCAGAAATATAAACATCATTGGCATCAGCAAAATGCCAACTCTGCCTTCTTTTAGAGGAAAAACAAACAAACAAACAAAACCAGAAAAACTACCCCCTCTAAATCCTTGAGGTAAAAGTCATCTAGATTTACAATACAATTGTTTACCCAAAAAGTAAAGGACAAGAGATTTAACTTCTGGTCTTATACTTAAGCTACTGTAGTATATGGAAATTTGGTAAAATTGGTATGTGAAGTTGAATGTTGCTTTGGATTGATCAATAATTTAAAACAAAATTAATCTTTCAAATGTGATTTTTTTTAAAGATTTTATGCCCTGCCTTTAGAATTTCTAAAAAAAACAAAAAAAATTCTAAACCATTGGTCTTGTTCTGCTATCATATTTTGAAAATACTTTTATACACATAACCCCAAAAAGAGTTTGCTTATGTTTCATAAGTATAGCAGTTCTCATTTTAATAATTATGAGTTATGGATTAAATATATTATATGAAAAATATTATAACATTAAATTTCAAATTAACTAGACTTCTAGAATTAAAAATAATAATTAAAATATTATATATACAATTGATAACCACTTAAAGGCCCTGGTATGTAGCCATTTAAAAGGATCCCCACTCCTAAATATCTGTTAAGTTTAGTCAGAAAATTCTCCCAGACAGCTTCTTAAGCCTTAACAATTTTAAAAATTTAAAAAATTACAAAACAATTTTTATTTATTTATTTATTTATTTTTTATTATACTTTACGTTCTAGGGTACATGTGCATAACGTGCAGGTTTGTTACATATGTATACATGTGCCATGTTGGTGTGCTGCACCCATCAACTCGTCAGCACCCATCAATTCATCATTTATATCAGGTATAACTCCCCAATGCAATCCCTCCCCCCTCCCCCCTCCCCATGATAGGCCCCAGTGTGTGATGTTCCCCTTCCCGAGTCCAAGTGAGCTCATTGTTCAGTTCCCACCTATGAGTGAGAACATGCGGTGTTTGGTTTTCTCTTCTTGTGATAGTTTGCTAAGAATGATGGTTTCCAGCTGCATCCATGTCCCTACAAAGGACGCAAACTCATCCATTTTTATGGCTGCATAGTATTCCATGGTGTATATGTGCCACGTTTTCTTAATCCAGTCTGTCACTGATGGACATTTGGGTTGATTCTAAGTCTTTGCTATTGTGAATAGTGCCGCAATAAACATACGTGTGCATGTAGCATAATTTATAATCCTTTGGGTATATACCCAGTAGTGGGATGGCTGGGTCATATGGTACATCTAGTTCTAGATCCTTGAGGAATTGCCATACTCTTTTCCATAATGGTTGAACTAGTTTACAATCCCACCAACAGTGTAAAAGTGTTCCTATTTCTCCACATCCTCTCCAACACCTGTTGTTTCCTGATTTTTTAATGATTGCCATTCTAACTGGTGTGAGATGGTATCTCATTGTGGTTTTGATTTGCATTTCTCTGATGGCTAGTGATGATGAGCATTTTTTCATGTGTGTGTTGGCTGTATGAATGTCTTCTTTTGAGAAATGTCTGTTCATATCCTTTGCCCACTTTTTGATGGGGTTGTTTGTTTTTTTCTTGTAAATTTGTTTGAGTTCTTTGTAGATACTGGATATTAGCCCTTTGTCAGATGAGTAGATTGCAAAAATTTTCTCCCATTCTGTAGGTTGCCTGTTCACTCTGATGGTAGTTTCTTTTGCTGTGCAGAAGCTCTTTAGTTTAATTAGATCCCATTTGTCAATTTTGGTTTTTGCTGCCGTTGCTTTTGGTGTTTTAGACATGAAGTCCTTGCCCATGCCTATGTCCTGAATGGTACTACCTAGATTTTCTTCTAGGGTTTTTATGGTATTAGGTCTAACATTTAAGTCTCTAATCCATCTTGAATTAATCTTCGTATAAGGAGTAAGGAAAGGATCCAGTTTCAGCTTTCTACTTATGGCTAGCCAATTTTCCCAGCACCATTTATTAAATAGGGAATCCTTTCCCCATTTCTTGTTTCTGTCAGGTTTGTCAAAGATCAGATGGTTGTAGATGTGTGGCATTATTTCTGAGGCCTCCGTTCTGTTCCATTGGTCTATATCTCTGTTTTGGTACCAGTACCATGCTGTTTTGGTTACTGTAGCCTTGTAGTATAGTTTGAAGTCAGGTAGCGTGACGCCTCCGGCTTTGTCCTTTTGACTTAGGATTGTCTTGGCAATGTGGGCTCTTTTTTGGTTCCATATGAACTTTAAAGCAGTTTTTTCCAATTCTGTGAAGAAACTCATTGGTAGCTTGATGGGGATGGCATTAAATCTATAAATAACCTTGGGCAGTATGGCCATTTTCACGATATTGATTCTTCCTATCCATGAGCATGGTATGTTCTTCCATTTGTTTGTGTCCTCTTTGATTTCACTGAGCAGTGGTTTGTAGTTCTCCTTGAAGAGGTCCTTTACATCCCTTGTAAGTTGGATTCCTAGGTATTTTATTCTCTTTGAAGCAATTGTGAATGGAAGTTCATTCCTGATTTGGCTCTCTGCTTGTCTGTTACTGGTGTATAAGAATGCTTGTGATTTTTGCACATTAATTTTGTATCCTGAGACTTTGCTGAAGTTGCTTATCAGGTTAAGAAGGTTTTGGGCTGAGATGATGGGGTTTTCTAAGTATACAATCATGTCATCTGCAAACAGGGATAATTTGACTTCTTCTTTTCCTAACTGAATACCCTTGATTTCTTTCTCTTGCCTGATTGCCCTAGCCAGAACTTCCAACACTATGTTGAATAGGAGTGGTGAGAGAGGGCATCCCTGTCTTGTGCCACAAAACAGTTTTTAAGGAGAAATGGATTTGACTATATTTTGTTATACCTGGTTCTTCTCTTTACATATAAACATATAAATTCAACATTAACAGAAAAGGCAGATAAAAGTGAGTATATGGAACCCTCAATTATCATCCAATCTGAGAAAACATCTGCAGACAGAATCAAGCTACACAGATCTAATGCACTAAGGCCAGCTGTTCACAAAATCTCACTTATGCAGACCCACTATGGGATATGTCCAGAACAAATGATTTTTAATGAAAGAAGCAGATGAATGTTCAGTCTTGTTTTGGCCGCCTAATACTTTTGTGGCTTGTACTTTAACTAAAACAAAGACAAATCGGTTAGGAGACAATTCTCCGTGGGTCTCTTGTGTTTCTGCATGTATTTTGCACTGACTATTTCTGTACTGAACTGTCTTTTCAAAGACATTTTTTATTGTGTACCATTGTGGAAGATAGAGATAATGTTTCCCTTTGGAGTAAAGGGCAGGATTGCTTATAGCCTTAGTAGGCAGAGATGATATCTTCCTCCAGAGCACAATATAGGCATGCTTCTGTTTATTACCCATTATAAAATAGTTGTGTTCCATAAGCTCAGGTTTGCCCTGTTGTAACACAACCCACTGCATGTATAGGTGTCAACTGACCCTCTTCACATTGTTCTGTGAAAACTGGGAACTGGCACAAAGGCTTATACTTTGGCTACTTCTGTTACTACGAGTAATAAAGTTGTTTGTCTCTGACCTACAAGTCTTGTGTCTTCTGCCAGTTTATGTGAAACGGTGGCAGGCTAACTTGTTAGATTGCAAGTAGAATCTCTTCACTTTTCTTGACAAAACCATTCCCTGAGGAATTCTCTGCTAATTCATACCTTTAAATAAATCTACATATGTGGGAGGATTTAATCTATGTTCAATAATACATTCCTATCACCCAAAACAGTGCCGATGTGAAGTGTCACCTAAATATTGATAAATAAATGAAAGAAATTAGAAGTATTATTTGGAAAATACGTGCATAGTACAGGGGTTTTGCCAAAAAATAAAGTAAAATTTCTGGCATTCTGAGAGAAATGGTTTATAAACTAGAAAATGGTGCCCTGTATTAAAACATATTCTAAAAATACTTCTTAGAACTTTAAGCAATTCCATTTAATGAATATTGGCTCCCAATGCTCATGGGCCAAAATTTGAAAACTTTAACACGGCTTAGAGACCTTTCATTTGTTTTTTGGCCTGCCAGCCTCTCCAGCCTTATCACCCAGACTCACTGAGGGCTCCTGGGCAGATCTGGATCACTTTTAGCAACTTGACAGGACAAGTCATGCCACCTACATCTTGCAAATACTCTTTTCTTTGCCTGGAATGCTCTTCACCCACCTCCTTCCCCTTTACCTCTTACACCTAGGAATCCTTCAGGTCTTAGTTTACATATCAGATACTTTGGTAAGCATTCTCTGATATCCCTTACCATCTAATTACCAACTAAAACTACCAACTAAACCAAGATTAGCTGCGATAAGAGCACACTCTTCTACTACCTTTGCGTAGTATTTGTTTACTTTTTTCACAGCACTTACCACTATCTGAAATTATCTCATTTATTTGTTTAGTGATTTATTTCCTGTCTCCATGGGATTGGGGTACCTGACACAAAGTAGGTCATCAACAAACATATTAGTCAAATAAGTAAAGAATAAATGGAAGGACAACATTATAATTCTTTATTATATTTCTTTATTCATTTATGAGCCCAACCGGACTGTAAAGTCTTAAAAGCAGGAACCTCACCTCTCTCATTTCTATAGTACCTGGGACAGCAGCAAAAATTGTTGATGTAATGATAAAGATTGTTATAGCAAACCACTCAAACACTCACATAAGAGGAGCTATTTAAATAATTTTGAGTTGAAGTGAACCAGAGATGAAATGTAATATAGCTGCTTAATCCTTTACCAAAAAAGCAGTATTTGAAATGATATGGACTTGAAATCTTATACAGGACCACTATTAAAAATGACTGTATATATTGCTTTGCTCAGAATACTCTTCCTATCTCTTCCATTGTGCCCACTCTTCTTCTCTACCCACTGGTTCCTCAAATTCCAGTCTCACTTTCATTATGGCTAGAAGGTAGCTGAGTTACAAATAGTTGGCATTGCCTGACAGTCTCCAATACTGAGATACCTCAAGGAGTTGTGATTTGGAGAATATTTAGATTTTCCTACTTCCTTTACTTCCTGTTCTCCAAATTGAAACTTGGTACAGACAGAGATAACCATAAGAAAAGGAGGAACAAGGACAGTGTGGATGTTGTGGATGATAGAGATGTGTACATGTGAGTGCCTGCATATGAAATATGATCAAGCAGGTGGTGAGATCAAAGAGTAAGTGCTGAGACAACTCTCTGCATATCCTAACATGTTTCCAAGTATGGCATAAGCAAACAAGGTTTGGAAAAAAATTATCTATGCAGGCAGAACTCTAGAAAAAGATCTCTGCCCTAAAAATCTTTCTTTAAAGTTACTTTTAAAATGTTTATTCAATAATTAATAAATAAACTTATAGGACGCAGATTTATCTGACTATAACATATTTTAGCAACTACTAGCAAAATTGTTGCTAGTATTTTATACCTTAACAACTTGGTACTTATGTACTACCTGAAATTTATCCAGTTTGTAACAACAATGAATTACTCAAAAGGGCAACCACAAAGTCTTTCCACAGAATTCAGCTCTAGAAGAAAACCAAAAAGTCATTTACCTTGTTAAATAAACTAGTAATCACAGGGGCATATTTATATTCCCTATAATTCTTCTCTACCCACTGGTTCCTATTCCCTATAACTCATTCAACAAAGGAAATACTGTGTAGATAGTATTTAAATACAGAAAGAATTAACAAAGGCAATTGCAAAGTATAGGCTTCTCTGGTTTTGAGTCACATACCAACTACAAATTCCCTGAAGAAGAAAAATATTACAACGAAAATTTTTTTGCTTCACTTATAGCAAGAATTAATATAACGTCTCTTTTTCTCTAACTTTTTTCACCAAAAACCGCCACCTTATTCTCTATCTTCAAACATCTGAATACAGTACTTTCAAAATAGCACCAGTATTTCCCAAAGCCTTGGTGCTACAGAGTGTATTCTACTGCCCTCTGCTGGAAGATGAAATGAGTTATCATTCATCAACGGGATTGCTGGAGCAAGTGAAGGAAAAAGTTGCTCCCATATCCGTTCAACAACTAGGTGTTTATCACCTACGAGACAATGTACCAGATAATTGATAGATAGATCAGTTGGTAGACTGATCTATCAATCTACAGATTCAGAATATTATTCAGAGACAAGATTGGTTTCTCTGTACTCTACAACTATATTAGATTTATTTATGGAAGAAAGTTGAACTTCCTCAAACCTGCAAAATAAAAATAAGACAATACATTTAAAATGACAAGCGACAAGCATTTAATGAGTGGGGAATATGGAAGGATTGATTCTAATGTGCAGATAATTAATAAAATGAAGCTTCTTAGTAAAGGGAAAGATCTAGGTTAGAACACGGGAAAATTGGTGTCAGATAAATAAAGAAGGAATAAATGGATGGGTAACTGAAGACCTTATCATAACATTATAATTCTTTATTACATTTCTCTGTCCATTTAAAAGTCCTCTGGACTGTAAAGTCTATGAGAGCACTTAATGCAACGTTCAGTAAATAATTTCACTGCTCTGTGCCATGGTTCTCTTATCTTTAAAGTAGAAAGTTTTCCTCCAACCCTACAAGCATATTGAGGGTGACAAATAAACAGTGTGTGTTATTTTGTATGTGTGTGTGTATGTGTGTGTGCATGTGAATTTTCTTACAATATGGATGTTATGTTTAATCTCATAACTTTATTTGAATCATGGATTTAATTCAAAGTTTCCAGAAGGTTTATGTGAAATATAATGGCTTAAAATCTTAATTGGTCCCAGTTTGGGAACATGTTGTATCCTTCCTTGCCAGTTACTTTTGACATTCATTTTTGAGTCTAAATGATGCATCTTGACTCACTGAATCTTTATTTGGACTCAAACACTGGCTCAGCAATGTGGTTTCAATCACTGGGCTAAGAACTAGCATGGGTTTCATATTCAAACAGACTTGGATTCAAATCTCAACTCTAACAAAATATTTAATAACTGTCAGAGCAAACACTTGCATAACGTGTACCATGTATAGCAACCCCATGAGGGAAAAACTGTTATAATGCTCATTTTACAAATGAGAAAACTATGTCATGGAGATGGTTCAATAACTTTTATATACTGAGTCATATAGTTATTGAGTGGTGGAGTCAGGATTCGGGTCCACGTCTAAAGGCTCTAGAACTCTTCTTCTTAAACCTTACGTCGCACTGCCTATCTTCCCCAAATCATATTTTCCTAATATATAAAATGATAGTAGAGAAACCAAACTGAATTCAGGGAAGGATTGGGGCAAATGCATATGAAGCATAAAGCAGAGATCCTGGTACATAAAAGGTGCTGAATAAAATTGTTGCTGGTATTTTATGCCTTAATAACTAGATACTCAAGGACTACCTGACTTTTATCCAGTTTCTGAAAGCAATGAATTACTCGAAAAGGCAACCACAAAGTCTTTCTGAGAATTCAGCTCTAGAAGTGAACCAAAAGGCCATCTTTCCCACACTCTTCATTTTAGAGGTAAGAATCATGATGCCCAAAGAGCTTCAGAGGTTTACCCAAAGAAGCACCAAAACCAGACCCCAGAGACCCTCATGGTCAAATGGGTTTATCATTCCCATCATGCTGTGTTTTCTCCTGATATAGTTTGCTATCTGATTAGCCCCACTTCTGGAAAGTTTAGTGAGAAATTCTAGACTGCCTTTTATGTGAGCTCAGATGATGGTAAACCTCATCAAATCACATGTATCAGTTGAAAAAGCACAATAGAAAAATAACTACGGTACATCTTCCCTATTAGATTATTAGATATCATGGCAGCACACAAATAAAAAATATTTTCAATTTCCTTCCATGACTTATACATGCTTTATTTTTCCTTTGTCCAAGTAATCAACCCTGAATTTCTAGTATGGGCGCATTTATTCGAAAGGAAATTTTATACACACATACCACCCCCTACAAAGTTTCACGGGACCACCTGAATCTGAATTTTCTGAAGTTTAGTAAAATGAAAATGCCTAGACTCTACTCCTGATTTACAGAATGAACCAAATCAGTATTTCTGAAGGTGGAGGCTTAGAAATTGTATTAAATTCATACTCCCCATTAAAGCATCCTAAAGCTTGAAAACTACCACCTTAGGGCAGAAAACTATGGTTGAGCACAGAGGAAAGTACGTTACACATCTTAAGCCCACATTCCCAGGGCTGAGTTTGATTCTTTGATTTTCCTTTCTGCTCCCACTCCCTCCCCCATGCCCATAGTGTGTTTCTCTCTTCCTTTCTCTCTCTCCATCCCTGTCTCTCTGTCTCTCTCTCTCTCTGTTTCTTTCTCTTTCTCTTTTGCCTTATTGGTAAAAATGGGATCTGTATAGGCTAGAAGATGCTTATGAATTTCAGATCAGTATTTATGGTAATGTATACGTATGTGCCAGGGACTGTTGGTTTTAATCACATTTCTTTATTTATTGTAGCATATTTAAATTCAACATCAAAATTTATTTCTGACACTGGCAAAAATCTTCCATGGAAATAACTAGGCAGTTCACCCCTAAAGAACAACTCATTTGGGGTGAGCTAATCACACAGAATAAGGTCACTTCAGGACTTTGTGGGGCTAGTGGGTTTCAAGGACTTCTCTTTGGTCAGTCTGCTAAGAAAATGAATCAGGGGAGAGAAGGAAGCATAGAAAAGCACACCCACCTCCTTCAGGTAGCTCAAGCACTACCAGGGTCCAGGCTAACCGAAGGATGGAAGGGCAGGAGACCGGAAGGCTAATTGACAGGAAGGTGGAGGCCTGTAAAAATGTGACCATCTGGGAGAAAATGGAGTCCCCATGGAGCTTTGGAAAGGAGAGAAAAGGACCCTTTTCTTCACTGAATACCCTTTTCTTTCCCATGGTTTTCCCAGGCTTCTTTTCCCTCACCTATCCATGGCCAAGTGGGTTTGATGGAGCCCTAAGACGGCTTCTCCTTTCCCTACTGGACTGAAATTGCGTGCACAGCTAGAGTGGGTGTTAGGGTGAGGTTTTTCTACCTCCCACTCTTACACCTTAAGTAATGGGCCAATCCCATTATCTACATAATTCTGGGCCTGGAATCTACATGTACAAAATGCACAGAATAGTTGAATACATTCTCATGGATCATTATTTAGAAGCAATATCAGACCCAGAGGCCACAGTGTGTTACAGTTGTCATTCCTGACTGATACGGTTTTCTTGGGCAACACAAGTTGCCCTCTGAAGTTTCAATGGTATTAGGAAAGATGTCTTTTCTTTCCCTCTCCTCAACCCACAGAACGTCTTCAGTCCCTATTAACCCCTTAACCATTCCATAATATGACCTCTATTACAGAATGTTTACACCCTTGGTTGCCTCAAATGTTTGATGTGGTTCCTCCAAAGGATCAAAATATTCTTCAGATCTTTCTTCATGTGTCTGCTGCTTCTACCTGTGTAAGTAAGTAGCAAATGGGAAGGTGTCATTACTATACATTATTTATGAGCTGCAAAATTATATAGTTCATTCATAAACCCTCTGGTAAAATAGGCTTGTACAACTTTAAGTTGGAACATTTGAGGGGATTTCCAGTTAGTTAGTTTCAAGTCAGTTTCCACAGCACTAATTGGTGCATTCCAGCTGCATGTGATATCTTAAAAAAAAAAAAAAAAAAAATGCCCAAAGCCTGGCACAGTGGCTCACACCTGTAATCCTAGCACTTTGGGAGGCCAAGGCTCACACCTGTAATCCTAGCACTTTGGAAGGCCAAGGCGAGCGGATCACAAGGTCAGGAGTTCGAGATCAGCCTGGCCCATATGGTGAAACCTCATCTCTACTAAAAATACAAAAAAAACTAGCTGGGTGTGGTGGTGCTCGCCTGTAGTCCCAGCTATTCGGGAGACTGAGAAAGGAGAATCACTTAAAACCAGGAGGTGGAGGATGCAGTGAGCCAAGATTGCACCACTGCACTCCAGCCTAGGCAATAGAGGGAGACTCCATCTCAAAAAATAAAGAAATAAATAAAATAAAATAAGAAAAAAATAAGAAAAAAGAAAGCACTGAATTCCTACCCCTGTAAATATTTCCATCTAGGATTCCACCATCTATCAATAATGATGAATTTTATTAATGTACATGCTGTTGTTAACTATAGTTTGCCATGGTACACTAGAACTTATTCCTCCCATCTAACTGTAAGACACTTTCTTGAAGATATGGGAAAATCAGCTTATACATCTATGGTCTTTTATAATAAAGGGAAAAATTTATTCTCTAGCCTCAAAAGTCCTCATTTAGTTATTCAATAAATATGTATTGAGGACCTAGTAGGTGCCATGCACTCTTCTAGATACTGGGGATATATCAACAAAACAACAACAGCAGCAAACCTAAAGACTGTGCCCTCATTGAGCTTACATTCTAACTTGTGTTGCTTAACAGGAAGAAAAATATCTGGGAAAAAAGAAGATTTGGGTTCTAATCTTTATCTTCTAACTTATTTTCTGTTACCCATTTTACTTATTTTGACTTCACAGCTTTCCTTCCTATTAAATTATTGTTTAAAAAGAAAATAGGCTGGAAGCAGTGGCTCATGTCTATAATCCAGAACTTTGAGAGCCCAAGGTGGGAGGATCACTTGAGACCAGGAGTTCAAGAACAGCCTGGGCAACATAGCAAGACCTTGTCTCTACAAAAAATAAAAATAAAAAATTAGCCAGGTTTGGTGGCCTGCACTTGCAGTCTCGGATACTTGAGAGGCTGAGTCAAGAGGATCACTTGAGCCCAGGAGTTCAAGGCTGCAGTAAGCTATGATCACACTGCTGCAGGGCAGGCCAGGTTCAAAGTGAGGTTTAGCCCATGAGGGTTCTTGGTAGCGGGATGAGGGAGAGTGGGGATGAATGGGGATAGTTAATGGGTGCAAAAATATAGAATGAATAAGATCTAGTATTTGATCATGCAACAGGGTAACTAACTATAGTCAACAATAATTTATTGCATATTTTAAAGTAACTAAGGTGATAAGATTGAAATGTTCCTCAAAGAAATAAATGCTAGAGGTGATAGACACCCAATTATCCGATATCATGATTACATATTGAATGCCTACATCAAAAATCATATGTACCCCATACATACATACACCTAGTATGTGCCCATAATAATTAAAAACCTAAAATTAAAAAAATAGCTTTTACTTGCCTCATTTAGGTGGATTGAAATTTGATAAAGCAGCATAGATACAGAACGCCATATACACAAAAGCATGTAAGAGACATCTATGAGATATACTGAGGATGAACCTCAAAGAAGTCTTAATCTTGCTCAAGGAGATGGCTGTGATGTAAAACATACAGTGATGATTAATTACCAAGCTGTTTGCTGTTGACTCTAGCTTGTAGTCAGAGAAATCAATGAGCACTTGAGTAATGAGAGGGTGATTTAAGAAAAGGGTAAAACTTGAACTGAATCCCAAGTAATATTTAGGTTAGGCAGAGTAAGAAAAGTATAGAGATGGGAATTGATATGATGTAACTAGTGTACAACAATGAAGACTACTTAATAAGAAATGGGAGAAATAATCGGCGAAGTAAAAGTCATGAAAAAACATCCGGGAGGCTTTAAAGTCCTAAAAGAAGTTTTGATGTAACAGAGAGCCAGTGGAGATCTCAAGCATGAAAGTGAGATGCTGACAGTCCTGTCTTTGGAGAGTCTATACTAGATGCTGATTTTCTGCTATAAATTTCTCTTATGAATAAGCACGTCCTGACATTGGCAGCCTCCTCCAATTATTAGAAGCCTTCCCTTTATAGACCTAGCAAAATCCTAAAGTCTTGGAAGAAGGGGAGAAAGATATGTATGCTCTGAAGAAACCTGTCATCACCACACCACTGGATCCTCCATCTCTACCTATTTGGGAAGACCCTAAAAGTAAAGCAAAACTTTTGACTCAACTTTCCTCTTTCAAGCCAAAGAAGAATAGCTTGGTCTTCGATCATGGTCATTCCATAAAGCATTCCAAACTTGAAAGAGTGGGAAAATACAATTAATATACATTTGATACCTAAATGTAGAAGGTGGCTGGAGAAACTATCTTACTATATTAAGACTCTCAGAGTAATGTGGTCAATGGGTTAAGAATAGGTTTAAGGCCGGGCACGGTGGCTCAAGCCTGTAATCCCAGCACTTTGGGAGGCTGAGACGGGCGGATCACGAGGTCAGGAGATCAAGACCATCCTGGCTAACACGGTGAAACCCCGTCTCTACTAAAATACAAAAAACTAGCAGGGCGAGGTGGTGGGTGCCTGTAGTCCCAGCTACTCGGGAGGCTGAGGCAGGAGAATGGCGTGAACCCGGGAGGCGGAGCTTGCAGTGAGCTGAGATCTGGCCACTGCACTCCAGCCTGGGTGACAGAGAGAGACTCCGTCTCAAAAAAAAAAAAAAAAAAAAAAAAGAATAGGTTTAACAGAAAACCCAAAATCAAAATGGCTTGCATGAGAAAAAGTTTATTTCTCTCTTATATAAAAGAAGTACAGAATCAGGCAGTCCAGGGTTGGTATAGTGACTTCATTCATCAGTAGTCCAGGCCTCTTTCTGTCCTTCAGCTCCACTATCTGAACACAAGCTTCCATCTTTAAGTTTCAATACATGGCATCATTCGTACCTACACTGCAGACAAGAGGAATGAGAAAGAGACAAAGAACTAAATGTACCCGTCTCAGATGAGTTGCTCCCTTTGAACAGCCTTCCTAGAGTCTCACATCACATTGCACTTACAGTTCACTGGTTATATGACTATATGACCATCAGAGGCTGGAAAAGACAGTCTTTCAGCAAGGTTTATTCCTAGTAAAAACGAATTCACTAAGGCTATAAAGTAACTGAATTTCAAAGTCTGAATATAAATTCACTACAAATGGGAACAGAACAAAGTGAAAAATGGTGACAGTGATAGTTAAAGAACAGGATCTAAGTATTTTTCCCAGGATTAGACAAGAAATCAAAACAAGAACCAGCTGTCAGAACTGGGTCTTTTCTTTGGCCTTATAAATTGCTGAAGAGCGTGTTAACATACACTTCACTCGGATTCTCTAAATATTAACATTCTACCTAAATTGCTTTATATATCCATTTGAGAATAAATCACAGACATAATTCTCCTTTACCCCAAAATACTTCAGTGTGTGTTTCCTAAATTCAAAGACGTTTTTATATAGCCACACCCTAATTTTCAAAATCAGAAACATAGTATTGATAAAATACTACTTATAATTTACTAACTTATTTAGATTTCTCCAAATATACCAATAATGTATTTTACAGCAAAGGAAAATACCAGATTACATCTTGCATTCAGTTGTCATTTCTTTAATCTCCTTCAATATAGAATAGTTTCTCAGTCCTCCTTTTATGATTATTAACAGGTATTTTGTAGTGTATCTCTGATGTTGTATTAGTTCTGTGCTTCCTCCCCACAGAGGAAAAAGAATGGCTTTAAAATGGAGATACCTAGGAGACACTATGTTAACGAAGCAATCAACATTAATATCACCAGCAATGGGACAGGCTTACATCATTTGCCTTTGATATGATGCAATTGACAACACATAATTCCCAAGCTATCCCTGCCAAAAATGCATAACAGAATCTCATTTCATGTTTATTTCTTGTAATATGCTAAAACTATTCAAGCAAAAAGATTTTTCCCTTACACTATCTATCTGTTGTAATTGAGTGATGAACCATGTGTGGTTCTATTTCAGGCACTAAATTAAACCATCTTATTTACTTCAAGATTTAGATTGTGAGAAAAGAAAAAGGTGAGTCCTATAACGAAAATGATGCCAGGTGTTTTTCTTGACTCATTATCATATCTGGGTTTCTAGGCTTCCATAATTTCCTCCACTTTTTGTATCTAACCAGTTGTGTTCTACTCTTTCTTTGTATATAAAAGTGTAAACCCAGAATCTGGTGAGCTAAAGGGGAAGCTTCGTTCCCATCCAATGTTCTAGATTTTGAAAGAGAGAATATTGCTCATTATGTTATTTTTTAACCACATCCTAAAGTTGCTTTGTGTTTCTTCACTCTGAACAAAAGATAAAAAAAGATTTTAAAGTATTTGTTAAAATTAATCTTGTCTCTTTTCCCATGAATGCCCAAAGTATAGTATTGACATTATTTGCATAGAGAATGAAAGCTAAAATGTTCCCATGGTCTAATAGCAAACTATGCCAAAATTTAAATTTTCAGAGCCATTCCCCATTCCTCATGAAACCCAAGCTACCTAAGTAATGAAAAGAATCATGTTTTATTTATCAGCATTTATTATTTATCTTCATTCACCACCATATTTCCTTTATCTTATTTGTTTCATTTTATAACAGAGGTTAATCTGGAATGTCTGATTTTAATTGCAGATTAACTTTATACAGAACTTTTAAAGTATGATTTTTAATGTAATTTCTTCCTGACCTCAAATCCCTTGGACAGGTAAGGTCAACAACTTCTAATAATGTTCTTTTAAAGATTACATTAATAATGATTCAATGAATGGGGCAAGTGAGACCCACTGAAAAAAAAAAAATCAAACAGGGGAAAGCCAAGAGCCAACATATATCAGTAAGTAAAAATAGAGTCAGGCTTGCTTTCAAAACAGCATAGTCCACTGTCTAATAGTACAAATTATGCCTTTTACTCCGTGGACCCAAGATAGTCCCTTAACCATGCCATTCTTTCTGTTTTCTCTACACAGCAACAATTAAAGCAAGCCTCTCCTGGATTTGTTCAACTAGACGTAGACCCTCTCCCCAAAACTATTCTGATTAATCAGTAGAATATATAACATATTATATTTTTTTTATTTTAAGTTCTGGGGTACATGTGCAGAAAGTGCAGGTTTGTCACTGATTTGTTTTTCTAAGACCAGCCCAGCGGACACAAAAGAACCAGCGAGTAGGCAAGGCTAAAAGCAAAACTGCAAATTTATTCTTTGGTCATCTAGCTCCAGGGACCAGAGCTGGGGGCGGGGCGGGCGGGGGGGGGAGGGGAGTTTCTAATACAGTCCCGACAAGAGTGGGGGCTGAGAAAGCCCACCCCCGGCGCATCTGCTGGGAGCCACTTTTCTAGGAGTGGAAGGGCAATAGGCGGGGCACGGGCATGTCGGGGGAGGGGGGCCGCTCCACAGGTGCCACCAGGTAAATCTTGGTCTCCTCAGATTGACATCACCTGGTGCATGCCTGATTAATCTGCACCTTCCCGGGCGTCAGCTGCATTCTCGCACACACGGGAAGAGTTGGTGGTGAAGAAGAACCCGGAAGTGCACCATCCTGCCTCCGTTCATCCAAACAGTCACATAGGTAAACGTGAGCCATGGGGGTTTGCTGCACCCATCAACCCATCACCTAGGTATTAAGCCCCACATGCATTAGCTATTTTTCCTAATGTTCTCCCTCCCCGACATCCTACCCACTGCCAGACCCCAGTGTGTGTTGTTCCCCTACCTGTGTCCATGTGTTCTCATTGTTCAGCTCCCACTTCAAAGTGAGAACATGTGGTGTTTGGTTTTCTGTTCCTGTGTTAGTTTGCTGAGGATAATGGCTTCCAGCTTCATCCATGTCCCTGCAAAGGACATGATCTCGTTCCTTTTTATGGCTGCATAGTATTCTATGATGTATATGTACCACATTTTTTAAAATCCAGTCTATCATTGATGGGCATTTAGGTTGATTCCATGTCTTTGCTATTGTGAATAGTGCTGCAATGAACATATGCGTGAATGTATCTTTGTAACATAATGGTTTATATCCAGTAGTGGAATTGTTGGGTCAAATGGTATTTCTGATTCTAGATCTTTGAGGAATTGTCACACCATCTTCCACAATGGTTGAATTAATTTACATTCCCACCAGCAGTATAAAAACATTTCTATTTCTCCACAACTCTTCCAGCATCTGCTGTTTCTTGACTTTGTAATAATCACCATGACATGGCATGAGATGGTATCTCATTGTGGTTTTGATTAGCTATTCTCTAATGACCAGTGATGTTGAGTTTCTTTTCATATGTTTGTTGGCTGCATGAATGTCTTCTTTTGAGAAGTGTCTGTTCATGTCCTTTGCCTACTTTTTAGTGGTGCTGTTTTTTTTTTCTTGTAAATATAAGTAGTAGAATATATTTTTACCTTATCTGTAGTCAACCACATACGAAATTTTTATATCTGGGCTTTAGGATTTTACAATTCCTCTAAAATATTATTTTAGAATAATTAACTGATATTAAGACAAAGGTGGTATTATTGCTGCTTTTTTATCACCTCACTCTGTACATAATATTTGAGTGAGTTGCACCTCTGAACAAGAAATATTTGACTACATCAGTGAGCCAATTAATCCATCATCCTGCACACCTTTCCAGTTACACAGGAAAATAAATAGTGGTTTGCTGTTGTTGTTTTTATCTCCCGCCAAATGAAATTGTTAGCTAGCTGAAGAGACAGACTACTAGATGCCTTTTGGAGGTGTAAGCTAACTCCTTAGAACCAGCCTGGAGGGAAAAACAACATTCATTTTCACACTCAGGAAGAACCCAGGATCCTCGGCTTAGATCCCCTCCCAGTTCTGGGAGCTTCCCCTCTGGCTTGCAGATAAAGGCTTCAGGTATCATGTTCAGGTAGGTCAAGTTGAATTCAATTCACCCTGAGTCATTTAATTAGTTTTAGAACTTTGCCTTAGAATATAACCATGAAAAAATAGCAATTAATCAAAAACATATTACAATATCATTAATGTGGTTTCTCAGTTGCAGTTGGGAGAGGGTTCTTTATACTTTCACAATGACTGAGACCCAATCCTCCTGTGCTGCTTTGTGTTTTCCCTCTCCTCTGCTTACTTTCAGTTTTAATTGTACATCTACCTTCTCCCAGAAACCCTCTCTGATTAAAATCATGCTCTTACTAATACTAGCTTTATCTCCTATTGGTTTTCCTTTTAGGCTTGATCAGACATTTCTATGTACAAGTGAGTATCAGCCTCATATGCGTTGCTTCTCTAATTAAATACATATTCTCAAAAGACAGAGGAATTGGCCTTTAGTTTCTTGTCATCTCCAGATCCTACCGTGGTTAGTACAGTAAATGAGTTAATACGCATAACACATACACTTACACCATTGCCTGGCACAGAGAAGCATTTAAGTGTTAGTTGTCACTGTCACAATCTGAGGTGCTCAATACAGGCAGTTGGCATCTAATAAATGTTTGTATATTAATACATAGTTCATTCATTTTTCTGATTTTAATTTTTGTGCTTTATTATCCCATGCTTAAGTTACACTGATGAGAAAGACATATTTGAAAACTGCATTAAATTAAGAGAAACAGTGAATCCAAAGTGTTACTACTACTGTGAATTATAAAGGCTTGGCAACTACCATAATGGCAAAATTATAATCTGATTTAATCAAATGCAGTACTTTATTATCATTACATTTCTTTCCTCAGAAGAAAGAGGGGATATTGTATTAACTATTACAAAACTTTGAAAAGAATCTGTAAGTTGTTATGTCTGTGTGTCAGGGTTTGTGCTTGCCTCTTGTGTGCTTTTAACAAATAGACCTGATAAATTAAAGAAAAAGATGCTTAAGTCATTTCTGATGGTTGGTGTTAGTAGTAAATTGCAGCATCAAGTTTGATAGAGGGAAAGAACTGAGAATTAGAAGGTTGAAGAACTGGGATTTTGTCTCAACTCAGCCATCTATTGCCTTAGGCAAGTCACTTCATTTTTCTGAGCCCTGACTCCCTCCTCTGTAAAATGACAGGCCTGATATAATGGTTCCTTATGGTCCTCTCTGTTCCAACACTGGGATTTTAAAGTCCTCACATAGGAGAGTTAGAACTGACTATTCAATCCCATTCTGCTTCCTTAGAGTTCACTGACATTAAATTGCAATTTATATTGAATAACATATTCAATTTGTATTAAAATATGAAGTGTACCACTCTAAAACTACATTATAGAATTTTTCCTCAGATATTGCAGGGACACAAAATAATCTACCAGTACTAAGACTTCTTTCATGTTCTTTTGTAACCTAGATGATGATCTCTTCATTTCTCCTTCCAAAATGTCTTTTTTTAATTATTGGTGTTAGTTAGGGGAGGTTGGACAAGCAAACCCTATACCAGGGTTTCTCAACCTCAGTACTATTGACATACCGATAATTCCTTTTTATAGAAGCTGTTCTATGCATTACTTAATGTTTATCAGCATTGTTGGCCTCTGCCCACTAAATGCCAGAAGCAGCACCACCCTCCAGGCAGACTGAGAGTTTAAAAATGTTCCCAGACATTTCCAGATATACTCAGGGGATCAAGATTACCTAACTGCCTGTTGAATACCACTATTCAGAAAATCAGCAGCCTACTACATGCTGTGTCTGTTTTCTTCTCTTTCTTTAAAATTTTACACTTTATCTATTCATCTTTCTTTCCTTTCCCTATTTGATTTCTCTTTCCTCCTTCTTTTATTCTTCTTTTTTCTTCTGTCTCTCTTATATGTGATCTAGTTTTTCCATTGTCCAAACCACTGGCCTGTGGAAGTCAGAATAAAGCTGACTCTGGGCCTTGAAAGTTTACACAGCTAAGGAGACGGGTTTACAGCCAAATTTAGGCTCAAATCCTATTTCTGTAGTTTAAAAGTTCTATAAAAATTGATGAAAGTTATTTAATCCCTGTGGGGCTTGGTTTCCTCATCTGAAAACCTGGAGTAAGAGCGCCTTTTTCGTAGACCCTGTGAAGATGAAATTAAGTGAGCTGAAGTAAAGTACTGTGCTTCATTTAGGGTATGAGACATGGTGAGGTGTCTCTAATAGGTGGCAGCTATTGCTTAATACTGTTAGGTTATTAGAGAGAAAGAAGCATTTTCAAGAGTAGAAAAGCCCATAATAAAAACTAAAACAGTGTTGTTGTTTTCAAAATAGGTAGAATCCTAATCAGTGTACATAAAATAAACGTGCAGTAAAGGGCAGAGCTAATGATGGTGGTCCTTTGTGTCTTTCTGCCCAGTTAAATCCACAAATTGCTTATTTAATTGAAATGTCTATAATGTGACCATTTCACATAGGAGTAACTGCATTTATTCCCAAATATAATCACTCCAAAAGAAATGGTGTTCTTCCACTGAAGAAAAAAAATAAAATGTCACTTGGAAATAATAGTTTAAGGCACTAGATAATATTTGGATAAAAGCCTGGAGCTGGTATGCTGCTTCTTTTCATATTTCATGTGACTTGGAGGGCCCTGGAAATCTGATCTCTCTTTTTAGGCAAAGTCATTGTTTTTTCTTCTTTTGAGTTGCTTGGGTACAAGGTCATTTTGGAGCCACTGTCATCACATTCTCTAAAATTGTGTTCACCATTTTCTAGTACTGTCCCTCTAGTTAGAACTGAAATAAAAAGTATTTGCAAAAACAATATCAAGGTCGTTAATAAGAAAGACCCATTGCCCCAAAACACCAGGTTAAGGAGAAATCATAGTCAGACTTTCATTACGGATTTGTGAAAACCAGAAAAGTTGCTGCCAAGTAAAGCTGTACATCCTAGATCATTTCTAGTATCTCCAATGACTAGTTGTCAGATCTGCTCTCTCCCTGAGCTGTATTTCCACAGAAGAAAGGCTTAGAAAAGCTGTCATTCAATATGCATGAACACTCACTCACAGCATCTAGCTCCTGGATTCTGAGGTAAAAGGTCAGCCAAGTCTAGGTAATGCGTGGAGTCAAGGCCAAGGCCAGCCTTCACATTGGTTCACAGACCAATGCTGTTTGCTTTCCTTGGACCAAGAGCCTAAAACCTAAGAAGGTGGTAAAAGGTGTGACCCTGGAGATAGGCTTCCATTGGGAAGTGTATAAATCAAGATTTAGAAATGCTCAGAGTGAGACTTCATGGGAGAAAGTCATCACTAGCAGAATATGGAGGAGTTTCTCCTAAGAAATGCAGAATCTCAGAGCCTGATATGAAGCAAATAGAAACTCCTATTGATATGGTTTGACCGTGTCCCCACCAAAATCTCACCTTGAATTGTAGCTTCCATAATTCCCACTTGTAGTGAGAGGGACCTGGTGGGAGATAATTGAATCATGGGGGTGGTTTATCTTATACTGTTCTTATGGTGGTGAATAAGTCTCACAAGATCTCATGGTTTCATGAGGGGTTTCCCCTTCCACTTGGTTCTCTTTTCTCTCTTGTCTGCTGCCATATAAGATGGCCTTTCACCTTCTGCCATGATTGGGAGGCCTCCCCAGACACGTGGAACTGTGAGTCCATTAAACTTCCTTTTCTTTGTAAATTATCCAATCTTGGATATGTCTTTATCAGCAACGTGCAAAGGAACTATATACACACACACACACACACATATATATATATACACACACACACACACACACGCCTATGCATTTAATTTACCAATCACTAATCACCAATTTTATTTTTAAAAAACTTTCTGGCCAGGCTTGGTGGCTCACGCCTGTAATCGCAACACTTTGGGAGGCCAAGGTGGGAGGATCGCCTGAGGCCGCGAGTTCGAGACTAGCCTGACCAACATGCAGAAACCCCATCTCTACTAAAAATACAAAATTAGCCAGGCATGGTGGCACATGCCTGTAATCCCAGCTACTCAGGAGCCTGAGGCAGGAGAACTGCTTGAACTCAGGAGGCAGAGGTTGCAGTGTATTCTCCAAAATTATCAAGACAACCAGTAAGAAAGAGCAAGAAAAAGTGACTGCCCATGCTTAGCTGGGTCTTAAAATATTTTTAAAATTTAATTTAGGTTGTAATGATGGGTTAATAAAAATATTTTATAATACAGCAGGAACAGAACATTCTTTATACTTTCTTTGTAAATACTAGTGAAAGTTGTATAAAGAGTTTTCACATTCCTTTGCAATTAAGGAGGGACTTGGAAAGAATTGCTTCTCTTTACTTGTGTGCTTATTTAAATCACTTAAAGGTTTTTGAAACTCCCTCAAAGGGAGCCTGGCTTTGAGTGTGTTCATTGGAGAAACGTTCTGCAAAGCATTTATTTCTTTTAGGGATCAAACAAATGTTCCTCAAAAATTATTGCAAATAAAAGCCCAAAAGCCCCTTCATCTATACCCTAAATAAATAAATTTGCTTTTCTTCATTCTATAAAGCCACCCACATAAATCTTATTAAATATGGAAAAAAGTGATAATGACAAAAGCAAAACAATCAGAGACTGACAGATCAATAAAGCTGTTGAGTATAATTACTGTGATATTGTTTCTACTAATAGAAATCAGATAACATATGCATTACAAGGAAACATGGGCTCAGTAAATGTGTACAATTCCCCAATCAGATAATACTTTTACGGATGCAGAAATAATGGAATCTTCCACATGTATCTCTCAATGCCAGTCCTTTACGATGATTAATGTGCTCAACTCACAATGCAATATCAAGCTGAGCACCTGTAGTAGAATCCCAACATCTTGGTGTTGCAAAGGACCTCCTGCCCAGTGTTACATAGATAGACTTCCTGCCCCAGCATTACCCCATTCTAGACTGAGGTCATACAAACTCTGCCTGCATCCTACGGCTACCGACAGTTCATCATAATCAAAGATGCTTTTTCTAGTGCTTCAAATTTTTAGAATTTTTTTTCTCACACTGAGTTAGATCTGCCTCCTAGTAGCATCTCTCTATTGATCTTATTCTGTATCTTTAAAGCAAAAGAGAATTATTTTGCCTAAAATGCTTTGAGCACATTTGAGCCAGTCACTTTGCTATACAGTGGTAATATAACAGTGAACAAGACAAACGTTAACTTTTTCCTCAGTCTAATTCTCCTTCCCTATCATCAAATATTGAAAGACAGCATTCACATTCCAAAGTTTTCTCTGTATTAGTGTAAAAATTCAGTTTTCTCAATTCTTTCTTCCTTGGCATGACTTTCAGAACTTTTTAAAATCCGATTGCTTTCTTGTTTTTGTTTTTACTTTGAGACATGGTCTTATTCTGTCACCCAGCCTGGAGTGCAATGGTGCAATTTTGACTCACTGTAATCTCTACTTCTTGGGATCAAGTAATCCTCCCACCTCAGCCTCCTGAGTAGTTGGGACTACAGGCACAAGCCACCGTTCCCAGCTAAGTTGTCTTTAGTTTTTGTAGAAACAAAGTGTCACTATGTTGCCTAGGCTAGTCTTGAACTCCTGGGCTCAAGCAATCCTCCTGCCTCAGACTCCCAAAGGGCTGAGATTATAGCCACTGTACCTAGCCTGAATACTTTCTGAGACATTTTGGTTTAGCAGTGATAGTTGTAGAGTAAGCCACCCCAGTTGGACACAAGTCCTGAAATGCAGTTTTACCAACATAAAAAACTGTAGGATTGCAACTTCTCTGCACTTAAACCAGGTTTACTAATGCAACTTGGAATTTCACTTACTCGATAGATTTTTCATTCTCATTAAGTTGTTGGGCATGATGCTAATGTGGTTACTACAGTGCAGAAGCCATAAGGGCCCTGAGTGATAAAAAACTGTGGGTATTTTCATGTCTTCCTGTGTCGGTCTATGAGGCCCTGCTTCTTGCTCATATTTTTGTTACTTTTATCTTTGCTAATTATAGCTCTTGGGATTTGTTCCAGAGTATCGGCCTATTAAAATATTTCCGAATCCTCATTCTGTAATCCAGTGTACTGACTATTTTCCCTGATGTTTAGCACCTAGAAAGTAACTAACATGTCTTGTAATTATTCTTCCAAGTCTTTTATATTAGCAAGAATGAGACTAAGGACAAACTCCTGTGGCAAACTAACTATTAAAGCTACTGTCTCAAATTGGTTTTTATTAATCAATTAATCTCTTTGGGAGATAATTATTCAAATAACTGCAACTCTGAGATAGAACAGTAGATACAACATATACTGAGTTTCCTCATACTGGAGGTCACGAGAAGCATTTTATATGTATTATCACAATTAATCATCATGACTATTTCCACACTATGGCTATTGCAATGCACATATTTCACATAGGAAATATATTTAATAAGGAAATATGTATCATACAAAGCAATTGAGGCTCAGGGAGGTCAGGTAATTTTCTTACTGTCCAAGATAGTAAGTGGCAGATCTGGAATGCACACACATCTGTCCTACTCCAAAGCTCATATCCTTCATCAGAGAAAAACACAGTCTCCAAATACCATAACATCACTCAACCCAGAAAAGGAGTCAATGAAAAACCTTTGAAATGTCTTCATGAACTCCAGATACACCGTGTCTCCAATATTCAGTCTAGTGAATTTTTAGCAAAAGGAAATGAGAACATACGGAATGATCTGTTCTTCCTGAATTCATGCTAGTTCTAAGAGATCTCTTCATTCCCTTCTAGAATTGGCTAACTGCACTTTGACAAACTAAACTATCATTTTCTTAGGGAAACAATAGTATGATTCCCCATATGTAGTTTCTAGTATCCACTTAGTATCACTTTTTTTTTTTTTTTTTTTTTTCAGACCGAGACTCACTCTGTCGCCCAGGCTGGAGTGCAGTGGCATGATCTTGGCTCACTGCAACCTCCACCTCTTGAGTTTAAGCAACTGCCATGCTTCAGCCTCCCAAATAGCTGGAATTACAGGCGTGCATCACCTATCCTGGCTAATTTTTGTATTTTTAGCTGAGAAAGGGTTTTACCATGTTGGTCAAGCTAGTCTCCAACTCCTAACCTCAGGTGATTCGCCTGCCTAGGACTCCCACAGTGCTGGAATTGTAGGCACGAGCCACTGAGCCTGGCCTTAGTATCGCTCTTTCTGAAGAATGAAGTGTTTTCCATCTTTTGTTATTCGACATTGGTTCCACTCTGCATACTTTATCAAAGATTACTAACCACAATTTCAAGATTATAACTGCAAATTCTTTTAGTACATTAAATGTTATTCTTGTAGACATACATCCTTGAATTTTTCAAAGTGCCTATTAAGTACTAGCTATTAAAATAATATTGTCTTCCCTCAAGCTATATCCACAGTCTGAATGTTTGTGTCCCTCCAGAATTCATATGTTGAAATCCAACTCAGTGTGTTGGCATTAAGAAATGAGGCCTTTCAGAGGTGGCAAGGTCAAGAGGACAGAGTCCTGGTGAATGGGATTAGCGCCCTTATAAAAGAAGCCTGAGGGCCAGGTGCGATGGCTCATGCCTGTAATCCCAGCACTTTGGGAGACCGAGGCAGGCGGATCACCTAAGGCTGGGAGTTCAAGACCAGCCAGGCCAACATGGTGAAACCCTGTCTCTACTAAAAAGAAAAAATACAAAAAAATTAGCTGGGCATGGTGGCAGGCACCTGTACTCCTAGCTACTCAGGGAGGCTGAGGAGGAGAATCGCTTGAACCTGGGAGGTGAAGGTTGCAGTGAGCTGAGATCATGCCACTGCACTCCAGCCTGGGTGACAGAGCAAGACTCCATCTAAAAAATAAATAAATAAATAAATAAATAAATAAATAAATAAATAATGCCTGAGAGCTTGTTTGCTCCTGTTGCCTTTCCACCATGTGAGGACACATAGAAGTCACACACCATCTATTGGAACAGGCCCTCACCAAACACTGAATATCCTGGTTAACTTATCTTGGTCTTCCCAACCTCCAGAACTATTAGCAATAAGATGGTGCTGTTTATAAATTACCCATTCTAAGGTATTCTTTTTGGCCATACATAAAAACTTATTTTTATTGCAAACAAACAAAAAAAAAAAAAAAAAAAAGGAGAGAAAGAGAGAAAATGGTCAGAAATACAACACATAAGATTAAGAATGTAAAAGCATCTTACATTCTGTCCTAATGGCAGCATAATTAATAGGAACGAATGGTCATCTTGCTTCCTGCCACAGCTGGGAGGTATTTTTTTATAGCAGCCTTTACAAACTAAGACACGATTTTCTTATCTTTCCTTTGTTTGCTTTCTTCTAAGATGGTATTCCTAAAAAAATTTCGTGATTACCATTTATTAGAAGATTGGGACCAATTCTTTTAAACTCTCTCACAGAGGGTTCCAGAAAGATAAGGTTTGCTGCAACATGCTCAGAAAGAACACTTTCATTTAAATTTTTTGACTGGTCCCAGTGACTCACAAGGCTGAGGAAGGATTGCTTGATGCCAGGAGTTCAAGACCAATCTGATCAACATAGCAAGACCCCTTTCCTACAAAGATAAAAATTAGCTCTGTGTGGTGGCATGCACCTATAGTCCCAGCTACTGGGGAGGCTGAGGTAGGAGGATTTCTTGAGCCCAGGAGGGTGATGCTGCAGTGTTCATGTGATTATGCTACTGCACTCCAGCCTGGACAACAGGGTGAGACCCTGTCTCAAAAGAGTAATATTTAAAATAAAAAAAAAATTAATTACTACTTAATGCTTTTATCAGTTTCATAAAGTCCACTCCTAAGGAAGAAGCTTGAATATCACCTAGTATAGTCTCCTTTTTTTTTTTTTTTTGATGGAGTTTTGTAGTTACCCCCCAGGCTGGAGTGCAATGGCGTGATCTTGGCTCACTGCAACCACCACCTCCTGGATTCAAGCGATTCTCCTGCCTCAGCTTCCCAAGTAGCTGGGACTACAGGCGTGTGCTACCATGCCCACTAATTTTGTACTTTCAATAGAGACGAGGTTTCACCATGTTGGCCAAGCTGTTCTTGAACTCCTGACCTCAGGTTAAACACCTGCCTTGGCCTCCCAAAGTGCTGGGATTACAGGCGTGAGCTTCTGGCCGAATTCTCCTCATTTTATCAACGAGAAAACTGAGACCTGGAAAGGTCAGAGGACTTGCCCAAGGGAACGTAACTGGTAAGTGAAAAACTCATCTTATGTCAAAGAAATAAAAAAGAGGCATAAAATGAAGATCCTTCCCTATTTTTATCAGAATGCCAAATCGTGAATTTTAAGAAGTAGTTCCAATATAATGCTAATTTCTCCCAAATGTCCCTTGTACTTATGAGACACTTCAGCTCTGATGCTATGCATTGTATGTGTTTATTCATGCTTTAAAGGTTATATTTCTGCTCTACATCTTTCAAAGTCTTTATTTGCAAATTTTTTTCCTCACAGATGTGTACTGGTCTACTGGTTGCATTTTGAAGCCAAATTGTTTAGTTTTCTCACCCTTCAAGATTGCTCCTTCTTAAAGCAATAATATGGAAAACATCCACAATGATGAAAGTACCTGTCCTCCTGCATTAGTCATGGCAGAGGAGACACACACCTCTCATATTTTGTATGTGAAATACCCATTGGTGTTGAAAACAATCGTTGCATGGCTGTTTGTATCATTTACTTCAGCCCCTCATCTTCCGTTCCTTAACCTCTTTATCTCCAAGGGACAGAAATTTCAAAACTGTCCCCTTGGCCACTTCATATCCTCACAGTTAAACAGAAAAGCTTAAGGGGCTCAGGACATCTAAAATATATAATAAAATTACTATTGCTTCTCAAAAGTTCCAGAGAAAGGAGGAGTTTTCACAGTTACAGTTATTTTTATTCTCACAAGTGATTTCAACTCAGTATCTTTTACAAATTTACAAATGTACCATCAACTGAATATTATGATTAAAGTAAGAAATGCTGTTTCCTTTTTAGTGCTTCCCTCAATCTCGATAATTATGAAGGATCAATTCAAAGATAACCCCACCCACATTTCTTTTTTTAAAAACACTCCCATGCACACATTAGTCCCTCGTATTTTGTTTCCTCATACCAAGTCACTGAAACCTATATGGTATCAAAGCCCTAGAAATCTGAAGGCAGGCGCTTAAATTGTAGTTTCAGACATTCAACAATATTTTGTTTCCAAACTGATGATAAAAACACATACCGAATCTTTCAAAAAAGTATAATCACTAGAAAGTTTCAAGACAGAAACATGGTAGGAAAATAAGGAGCCAGACTGCAACTATAAAAAATGGAGCTGTCATGTTTTATCATTTTTTAACTTATCAAGATCTGTTATATGGATGTCATGTCTTATTATTCAACTCAATGGACAATAATGCTTCTGATAGGTAAAAGGTGGGCAATATCTGAGGATGCTGAAGTAAGACAGTTTTTCCTTCCTCTCTTCTTTCCTTTGCCTACTTATAAATCCAAGACTATAAAAAATAACCCTGGAAATACTCAATGATCCAAAAATACTGTCTTCTTAACTTCAGAAGGAAAGAAGGAGGACAGCATGGTGAGACTGTGGGCAAAGTGCTGAGTACATAGAGTACACAGTCTGAAGATCTTCGTTGTGTTTCCCACCTCCACTTTCTAACCAGGGGCTTATTGCTAAGCCCTAGTTGTTAGAAGCCTCCACTTTCCTGACTCCCTCCTAAGTGTTTTGAGACAATGATAACAATTTAAATTGTTTATGAAGCAATAGTACTACATGTATTTTTCCACTGGTATTATTTTAATAAATTTTCACAATCATTTCCATTTTGTAGTTCAGTGCACTGAACCTCAGGCTATTAAATAGCTTGCCCCACCACCTAGAATGAGAAAGGCCAGGGTGCGAACTTGACACAATAATTCTAATTCTTGACTTTTCTAACTTTATTATTTTTGTGTGTTGGGTAGATGGAAAGGGGAAAGCCAGGGAGACTGTGTAATAGAAAAAGAAAAGGTGGTACAGTGGGCATCTGCAAAGGAAGATAACTCATGGAGTCTTAACCCATGGGTGGAAAGGTGAGGACTAGTGGAAGGAAAACAGTCAAATAAATTTAGATAATTCGTAATTAGATTTTTAGAAGAAAGATGAAAGAAGACATGAAAGTGCTCCTAGTTGACCTTGATTTAATAATGATATTTTTCTGTTACATTTTTTAAAAAAACAGTCCTAAACCTACTTCGAAAATCACCAGCAGAGGGCTTCGTGCTGGGTGCATTTGCTTTTAATTATTAGACTCCGACACTTAATGAATAATATTCCCTCTATTTGAGGCTGAAAAAAGAGGGTATTAATAACCATTTTCTTTGCTGTTTTAAACTGAAATAAATATAAATGAAAGAGCAAAGCACGAGTGTTAATTATCTGGGATGTCTTAAGCGCCGTTCCATCTAGGCGAGAGTGTGCGTATCCTGAAAAAGAAATACGAACATAAAGCAAGATAAAATAACGAGGAAAATGCATATTCTACTCGTTTAATTTCCTTCAAATCCAATGTTTGTTTTGCCTTTGTGTTTCCACTTACTGAGTTCTTGCGGGAATCTTTTCCCTACGTCAAGTGATTGGGTGATAACGCGAAAGGCAATAGAAAGTAAAAGCAACAGAGGTAGGTTCAAGTTAGGAAAAATTTTCTCCGTAGTGGCTGAGCTTTTATTGTGCGTTTGGCGTTTGAACTTTTTAGATGCTGGAACGATCGTTTCTAAAATTAGTAAATATCATAAGAAGTGAACTTTAAAAATGTTCCTTTCGAGAAATCACAGGTTTTCAAGAACGGAAAGAAACCTTTGCCGAAAAAGAAATCAAGGGGCCTTGCAGGGTTTGCGTCTACAAAATTCCGACAGAGGGCGCTGTTGCCCGTTCAATGACGGAACGCTCCGTGGGAACGGTTTACCTTGCAATGTAATGTCTAGAGTTTTTCGAATACGCCCACGTTAAAAAATTAACTAGGATTTTAATTATGATTATGTATTTTGAAGGTATTTCTCTATATGTGTATATTTTTAGGTTTATGCCTCATTATTAATAAAACCAGATTTGTTATTTTTCAGGTTTCCTAAATAACTTAAATTTTAACCAAATATCTCAAGATTATTTTCACTTTAAAAAATACCTAATACTAGCATAAAATAAAATTACATATGAAAAGTTTGAAATTATTCATATATAAGGCTATAAAATAGTTATACTAACAAAATACATTATATCTATTTTAATTTATATATAAAATTATCTCTTGCAGGTTTTGTTTTGTTAAATGTCAGAGTTTATTTATTTTAGACTAGGCAATAATATACCAAAAAGATATTAAAAGGTGTTAAAACATTTAGAGAAAAAAAGTAAGATTTTTCCAAATGCATTTTATTTGGGTTGTAATGATCTTTAGGTAATAACAATGATAGAATTATTGATTTGAAAGGGAGAAAACAATTATTTCCATTAATGAAATCTCTTGTGTCTGGAGAATCTGAATTTCCAAGTCTATAATATTTATCTTTCAGAGTATTGATCTCGCACTGATTTTAGTTCTAGAAGTCAGGGGGTGTGGAACCCGTTTCTAGTCTCAACACACAGTAAGATCAGGAAGAATCCCTTCCCATCTCCTAACTAGCTCCGGGAGCAAAGAAGAATATCTTTGCTGATGCTCCTAGTGAAAAATCTGTATAGATTGTGTATGATTTAAGGTTAACATTTACAGGGGAAGGAAGGAATGGAGAAAGGAAGGAAGGAAAAGGAAAATGAAGGAAAGAAAAAAGGAAAACAAAAAGGAGGGAGGAAGAGGAGAAACAGAAAGACAAAACATAAAAATTTCAACCGGAAATAAAGGGTTTATTTCTGAAGTTCCTTCTGAAGCACCTTCTTTGTGTTCTTTTCCTTTGACTTATCTTTAAAAATTAAATTAAAAATCTGCAGAATTATTTATTCTGCACTTCGTGAAGCTTCTCCTTGGTTTTGATGGAATGGACGTCCAACACGGTTGTCCGGAGCCCTCTACTCAAAGAGTGTCCATCTCTGTTCGCGCAGAGCTGCACACAGCAGTCTTGGATTTAAAGACAATCACCCTCTGCAGATTCACTCTCACCACACTTAATAACTTCCACCCCAAATTGCCCCATCCCTCCTCGGTCCCCTCTGAAATGGCATTTCTCTTCTGTCCCAGGGGCAGAGATCCTCTTCTGGGCGTCTGTTCCCGGCTGTGAGGAACTTTCTGAACCCTGAAAGGGAGTAGAAAAACAGAGGGGATGGGAAAGGGGGGAACAGATGAGTATTCATTTCATTACAAAATTCAGAATCCATGCGCCTTAAAAGGTGTCCATTTTCGAAGTCTGGTTAATATTGTTCTTGTTGCTGATGATGTTTTCTTTTAAAAAAAAAAAACTATATGAATCACCTTAGTAAGAAAAATTATACAAAAACAAAACAAAACAAAACACAACAAAAAAACAAAAAAAACTCCACATGCCCGAAAATACTTTTCACTGTCTCTTTGAAGACATTCTGCTTAAACCTTTTCAAAGATTCGGGTGGCCATTTCTTGACTCTCCATGATTAAAACCACTTACAAGTCATACACAACAGATGCAAATATAAAACGTCCTTTGCCTCTGCAAAGAAGGCTCAGAATTAACCTTTTGTGTATGTGTGCATATGTTGCCTCCAACATCTGAAAAAAACTTGATAAAATGGAGACTCCAGCCAAGAGGAATGGTGCATGGAATCCCTTGAAAATGCACACAAACAACACCTAAAATAACAAGCAGCACAAACTGAGGTGTATTTAAGTTTCCAAAGGTTTTAGGCAAAACGACCAGAAAATATTGGAAATGGTCACCAATGGTGGCTAGCTTTTTTGTTCTACGGTGACACAGATAAAGTTAAAAAAAAAAAAAAAAGTTGTGTAGCCATCAACACAGAGAGATAGTCCTTAAAATCCCCCATATCCAGTCTTTCAAAATACTCTCCTCCGGAACATACATGAATAGGAAGGAGCTTTTGTGTTTTAAAATCTTGGTAATGGTCCCCCTTTAAAATCTACATAGAAAATAGGGGACTGATGGCCCCTGGTTTCTCCTTATGAATTGCAAAGACTTCAGTTAGTGGCTACAATGATTTGTCATTTTCGATATAGAAGTTTTAAAATGTATATATTATATTAATCACCCTGAACAACTCTCTGTTAAATGCACGTTTGGAGTCTGCAGACTGTGTGACCCAGAGGTGCTTATATAACTATATGTGGGTGTCTGGGTGTAAATACGGGTTTATGATTTTTATAATATATATGTCTGTGGGTTGCATCTAACTCCTGTGTGTGCAATAATGTTTTTTCTCTTTGCTGAGGCTTACTTGTCCAGCCTATTGTTTGAGACAACAGATATAAGTTGCGATGGGAGAGGAGCGTCGGATTTGGTGTGTATCCCCCATTTCCAATTATAGATGGATCATTACAGACAGCGGAGTCCTGAGAAGCCAGACATCTGCTCCTCACATGAATGCACTCACCTCCTAGAGACCAGGCTGCCATCATGCTCTGGAAGCTCGTGGAGAATGTCAAGTACGAAGATATCTATGAGGTGAGTCGACATCCCCAGATGCATCTTAGAACTTTGCAGATAGAGATTTTGAGCTTCTTGATACCCCAACTGATATGTATTTTTAAGCTATTTACTCGTAGATTTCCGGTCGGTTTTCTCATCTTTCTTTAACTTTTAGAAAAGCTGGCTAGGGGAGACTTCGCTGTTCTGAAAAGGGACTTTAAAGTTGAAATCTGACAACTTTAATTTAGGAATTTTTAAAATTTATTTTATTTTTCTTTCTCTTTTCCTCGCCTCCCCCCACCCCACCCCACCCTTTTGAGCTCTGATGGGGAATGTGGTGCTACTGCATGTGGGCACGCTGTCAGAGAAAATCGAGATTCTGATAAAGGCAGGGGTTTTTCTCATTTTAAGTGTGGAAGAGAATTGGGTTTTCAAGCCTCATTTGTAACAGACTCGGGCTTTCAATTTTTATTTTCAATAAAATTTCTGAAATTGATAACAAATTGTTCCAAGTAGAGGACAGAGAATTAGCGGGAAAGAGGTAGATAGACGGATGGAGATACGGATGGATAGAGCAAAATCGAAGGAGTCGTAGCAGTTTATTATTTTCTATTTTCTTGTGTTTTGCTTCCTTGAGGGTCAGTGCGTCCAAACAGAGAACGCAGCCGCCCCCTGTTTGGGCATCTTTCACAGAAATTTCTGCCCACATTCAATGCGCACGGGTCTCTAGCGCTGAGGCTAGCTCAACTCTTCCGGGACAGGAGAAGTTGCGCCCAGCCGGGAGAACGCCAGCCGACTCCGAGGCCGGGGCCGCGCTCTCCAATGCCCTTTTCTGGCTCGGGCGAGGGCTGAAGCGGAGGCCGGGCGGCTCAGCTACTCGAGGGCGAGGCGGGCTAGGCGCGGGGCGCGCGGCTGGCTGGGCTGGGGACCGGGAAGCCCGCGGAGCCTCGCTCTTGAGCGGAATGGCCTGGGACAGCCCTAGGTGGTTGCCAGGGTAAGGGAGGAAGCGAAGGCTTTGCGGAGACGTCGAGGGAGGAAATAAAAACTTCAGAAAGGCGAAAGGAAAGGCGAAGCGGAGTTAGAAAAGGGGGGAAGTCGAGACGGGTGAAGCGAGCCATGGAGATTACTAAGAGGAAAAGTTGGAGAGAAAAGGGAGGAAGAGAAGCACACTCCCGGGTGGCGGGCGTGGGCCGCTTGGTCGGACGAAAGGTGGAGGGACGCAGAGGCTCCCCAAAGAGCCGAGAAAGACACGCGACTCCTCCGGATCGGTACAGCTCCTGAAAGCCCAGCGGGGAGCCGCCTCGAAGATCATAAGAGTGGGCGACTCACAGGAGCGGCCCGCAAGCTCCTGCGGGACTCGGGCTCCGACGAGCGCCCACAGGCAGCGCCCGGCGCCCACACCTCCTGCCCTCCCCGAATCCTAAAGTTGGGGTGTATGTGTGGAGGTGTGTAGGAGAGAGGAGGAGGAGAGGAGAAGAGAGGAGAGGGAGAAAAGCAAGAGAGCCCGAGAGCGCAGAGGAGAGAGAGATTCGTCTTGTTGCTGAATGATGCTTGGGGTTTGGGTTTTCCTTTCCTCTTTGTGATTGTGTATCGACTGTAACCAAGAGCCGCGCCTACGCGCCTGGTGGGGATTGTTTCGGTTCGGCCTCCTTTTCTTTCCTTAACAGGCGGGATAATGGTAGAGTCGAAGGCACTAGAACTGTCCTAAAGAATATTGGCGCCCAAAGTGGGCATGACATTAGCAGTCATGGGGCCGTGGTGAAAACAGCTCAAGGTATATGTATGTAGAGGCATTTCAGTGGGTTCTAAAAAGTAACCAGGGTAACGCTCGTTCTTTACAGAAAGTAAAGTAGCTAAATGGGAAAGGAGGGAGGGAGAGAAGAAAGGAGGGAGGGAGAGAAGAAGAGGGAGGGGTGGAGTGGAAGGGAGGGAAGAGAGAAGAGAAAAGGGGGGAGGGAGAGAGAGAGGAGAGAGAGAGAGAAAGAAACAGGGAGAGGGGGAATATTACAGGTAGTCCTGTCTGCTCAAAAATTTTCTGCTCAAAAAACAGAATCCGCAGCTTGGTGGAAGGAGCCTATTTAAGTCTGGACTAAGGTTGAACTTTAACAGAAATGGCAGTCAGGCCAGTTGAACGGGTTCCTGAAACATCCAAAAAGGTTTTCTGTTGCCCCTGGCTTTGCCTGGAAAGGATAAGTTTAGTGTATTTGAAGATTGATGGCTTATGTTTTAAATTGAGGTAAAAATTGCAAACTATGTGAGCACTAAACAGGAGAAGGCTGCACAAGGAATGAAAAGCCTACATCTCGCGTCTGTCCTTTAACAAATGAGAGTAATCTTCCACATTTAGCAAAAGTCTGCAAAAGTCACTGTAAATAACCAGGCCCACCAATTTTCTTTTCTCTCGCCTCCAAATGATGAAGCAATCCTTTTTATTTTGTTTTTGTAATCCGCACACAAAGCGCCCAGGGCAATCAATTCCTCCGATTAGGAAAGTTTCTCTCCAGGTAGGAGGACACCTCCATTCTATACAACCTCCCGGCACTGTTCTCCCTCACTGCCTTGTCCAAAGGAGCAGGGGCTGCTTTACTCGTGTCCAAGGCACAGTTAATTGAAGTTCTGCCTCTTTTCTGCTAAACTTTTCCCCCAGTCTGCCTTTGCCAGCCCCCTCGTCTGATTACATCTAGTAATTCTCCACTGAATGAACGTCATTTACAATAGTAGGGGAGCTCTGCGCTCGCTGCTGCTTCACGCTCCATTTGTCCTCCATTCTCCCTTTAAAGTACTCGTGTAATATTAATAGTCATGAATATCAATTATTATGAGGCGGTGTAGGCAAGCGGAGGGAGCAAGGGGCGCCCGAGCAGTCTGAGCCCAGCTTCGGGTGGAAGAGGACTGCATCTGGAGCCCCGAAGAACGACAGAAGAAAAGAGGTCAAAAAGACAGCAAAGAGACAGATGAATAGTTCTGTCTGTGTGTGATAGGCATCGCCAATCTGGGTGGGGGGGGGGGGGGGGTGAAATTTTTTTTTTTTTTTTGATGGCTTGTCCTGGAAACACATCAAGCTCAGCTCCTGTGTCCAGCTCGCTTCTCTGCTGGACTCCTTGATTTTTTTTTAAATCATTGTTTGATTTTGAGCAGTAACCAGGCTTTTTTTTCCAGATGTTAGTCCACACCTATTCATCCATGGTGAGTTTGGATTCACGTGTTACCAGAATTGCATGCTCCCTCTTCTCACTGTCTCTCTGTCTCTGCGTCTCTGTGTGTGTGTGTCTCACACTCTCTGTCTCTCTCTGTCTTCCTTTGAGCGCCTTTGGCTTGGTAATTTAGCACCATAATTGGACGAGGCTGCAGCTGCTTCTCTCTGCATTGTGTGTTCTCCGTCTGAGCTCCATGAGTCAGCTGGGAGGGGAGAGGTCAAAAAGAAAAACTTTTTATTTGCCATTGCATTTTGGAAATTTAGGTGACTATTTCTGCAAAAAGAACCATGGGGAGTTCCACAGAAGAGAGGGAGAAACAAAGTCCACCCTCCTCCCCATATACACACCTCCCCCTTCTTCTTTCACTTAGTTCACACTCCAGATAGGACCAGGAATAAGTTGTCTGGGCTTTTATTTCCCCCCACCCCAACTTTAGGTCCTTCATTTTCACACCCTGAGTATAACAGCATTAGATATAGAAAAACAGTCTTAGAAATAACTCCTGTGAACCACAACTCAACTTAATTCAACATGGGCTTAGGATATGATTTCGAATGAGATCCATTTCAATGAAATACTATTTAAGTTATTTAATTTCTTCTGGGGAGGGAGGAGTGACTGGGAACTCAGACCAGGCTGATTCCTTGGAGCTCTTGGAATGATCTGGTTGTGTGGAAAGCTCCTCTTGATCAGCCAGCTGCATTTCCAGCCAAGGCAGAAGTTGGTTTTTAATCAGGGGGAGCAGCACAGCAAATACTATGAAGTTTTATTTGTTGTGATTTGGACCTCTGGAAGAGTTAGAAAAAAGTAGTTAAAAACACCCACAGGAGCAAGCACCATATGTAAAACTACTACAATTTTAGTTAAGGCGTTTAGAATCTCCCTCCATACACACTGTTTCTGTATCCCTGCCTTTTGCCTGCTTTGCACTCCCCAAAAGGCGGCTAAAATGTTAAAGTGGGTGATTCCTTTCCCATTTACTCCCCAAGCCTCGGGTTTGAAATTGCTGAAATCATGTGGCCCTCTGAGTCAACTTGGGGGGTCTGAGTTTCAGATCCTTGATTCCCTTGTCCCGGGAAGAGCGTACAAAAGCCGGGCTTCTCCATTTGTCACTTGTATTTTTTTTTCTTCCTCTCTGTCACTCTGTCTCTCTCTGCCTCTGTCTCTTTCTCTTTCTCTGTCTCCTTCTCTCGCTCTCTGTCCTTTCCTCTCTCCGCTCCCAGGACCGGCACGATGGTGTCCCGAGCCACAGCTCGCGGCTCTCCCAGCTGGGCTCGGTGTCCCAAGGACCCTACTCGAGCGCCCCGCCGCTGTCCCACACCCCGTCGTCGGACTTTCAGCCTCCCTACTTTCCACCCCCCTACCAGCCGCTCCCCTACCACCAGAGCCAGGACCCCTACTCCCACGTCAACGACCCCTACTCCCTGAACCCACTGCACCAGCCCCAGCAGCATCCTTGGGGGCAACGACAGCGGCAAGAAGTGGGTTCGGAAGCCGGCTCTCTCCTGCCCCAGCCTCGGGCCGCCTTGCCCCAGCTCTCGGGCCTTGACCCCCGGAGGGACTACCACTCGGTCCGCCGGCCGGACGTGCTGCTGCATTCGGCGCACCACGGCCTGGACGCGGGCATGGGTGACAGCCTCTCGCTGCACGGCCTCGGCCATCCCGGCATGGAAGACGTCCAGGTAACCACAAACAAATAAACAAACAAAAAAGACCAGGAATAAAGAATGCTTCGGGAGGGGGGAGGGCAGGAGAGGGCAGCTCTGTCTCTTTTTGGGGAGTTTGTTTCCATGTTTAGAACAGGACTAGACAGTGATATAGAACTGTTTATGTATGTCTGTATGTATGGCTCTATAGTGGCGACTTCCAGAGGTCTAATTATGATAATCCAAACCACGAGAAATTAAATCTTGAAGAAGAGAAATATGTATTTGTTTTGGTACCTTAAGATTATTAGAATAAAGGCGAATGCTTTTGTCCTGCCTCAGCTACCATCTCCTGCATATTCTCTAGTGCTTTGTAGAAGCAAGCTTGGTACCCCTTCTTTACCAACACACACACCCTATAGTGGGGCTGTCCTGCTAACTTGACAGGTGAAGACCTGGCTGCCTAGAGGCTAGAGCTTCAGCATGAAGGTCCAGGGGCCTCTGTAAGCTCCAAAGGTTGCTGCTGGATGTGCAAAGATTTTGCTAAGCGTGACAATGAGCTATGATCATCTAAGCCAGGTTTTGCCTTGAATGTCTCATAAGCCACAGAGCTTTTTTCCAAGATAGAGTTGCAGTCGTCATCTGAGAAATAGAATATATGTGAAGGAGAAACTCAGAAAGCCATACTTCGGGAGTCCATGACGGTAGATACCATTTTGGAAATTCTTTTCACTTTTTGGTTCATTAAGTGACTGTAGTGTAATATTCTCCACCTCCCTCTCCTGGCTTCCGCCTATATTAACACTCTTCTCTCCCCACTGCCATCATCCCAGTTGAGAGGCATCACGTGTTTATTTCTTAAAACAAAAGGCTCAAAACACTCCCCCTACCCACCCACTATCCCATCTGCAGTGTACACAATGGAGTCTGATTTGGTTGAGAATACTTGGTTAAACTAAACAAAGAAACATCAAAGAAATTATTCCTAAAAATTGTTTGGGTGATTCTGAGCAGGTCTGCTTTTTCACCCTAAGTTAAATAATCTGCAGAAAAGATAAGTACAGTTTACAGGTATGTAATTGACACTTCAGTTTCATTGTCCTGGTTGTATTTATTATGCATCCTTTGACATACCTCTGAAGCAAAGGGAAATAAAATGGGAAAGAGAAAAGGGTGCATAAGTGATTCTTCTGTACCTTGCTGAAAAAAAAAATAGTTTTAAATAGTTAAAATGTGGTGACAACATCAAATGCTGTCTGTGTGGTCTGTGATTGTTTATTATTTTAAAAGAAATTCAGTTATTTATTTTTTTAGAAAAGATGGAATTACCTGATTTGTGGCTGGATTTACCGATAGTAATAAGAGTGATAATGGTTTTGTTGATTTAACTGAGCTTGACTGTCCCTGTCTAGAGATACTGCTCATTTCAGAATATCTTATGAGAAAGAAAATATTTAATAGTTTTTTTTTTTTTTTTTAATGCATGGGGTAATATGTGTCTCAGGGGGAAAAGTTTTTAAATTAACCTTTCTGAGCACGGTTCAAAGTGCTGGATAATGAAAGTAGATCAACTCATCACCATTACTGTTGGTGATGCTAATGCCGGTCCTGTCACCACCACCCTGCAGGCCGAGTGACTCTAGCGAAGAACTCAGGAATTTTTCCCCCAAAAGAAGGAGAAGATTTCTTTAGTTAAATGTTTTGAAAGAAATAATTGAGTGAGTTTATTGTGTTTGGTGAAATGCAAAGTCTGAGAGAAAAACAGGGCCAGATCAGTGCACATTTGGGAGAATAGTCTTGTCAAAGCGTCGGAAAGGATTGAGTGTTTGTGTGAGCAGAGCACCTCAGGGCCAAGTTGTTGCTGTGGGGAATACAGACCACAGAGGTGGAGAGCTGAAAGGAGAAAAGCAGCAGGCAGCAGACCAGGGGCACTTGCAGGCTCCCCACTCACGCGACCCCATCCTGTTCCTCCCCTGCTTAATCACATCCCATCACCTGCCAGGAGGTCCGCAGGACCTTCTTGGGACGACCCCTGTAGTGCAAGGGACACACCCTGTTCCTGTCCCTAGAGGGAAACAGCAAAGACAGGGATGCTCTCTGTCTCCGCAGTGATGACAGACTTCCTTCCTGAGGCCAGGGTGAAGTTGACTGATGCAGGGCAGGTGACAAAGACCAGGGGTTATGTTTCCAGGACCACAGCCTCGAATCCAGAGGCTTCCACTCATCTGCTTTATACAGAAGGATCCATTTCTGAGTTAGGGATCTGGGGTACGGGGGCTAAAGTTACACAAGCAGGTCGGCATTTCAACACTCCCTGCAGCTATAGAATGGGTAGCCTGTGCTGGTCCAGTCTTTAAAAGGACCAGAGAGTGCCTAGGTCTGGATCTTAAGGTCACTTGTTCTGATCTCAGGGACCTCGTGTGTGTTCCAGATCCCCCTGAGCCAGGGAGCAGGCAGACCCTGAGGGTGCTGCCCTGCCTATGGGTTGAGGGTTTTGTTGTGTGACCCAGACGCACACACTCAGGGCCACAGCCCCCACCGTGAGAGAAGAAAAAGAGGAGAGCTAATTAACCAAATGCTTCTAATATTTTTTTTAAATGAAACTATAAAACCCTGTCAATTTCTATTTCAATTTACTCACAGGGGCTATTAAACTAGCAAATCGCTGTTTGGGTTCTGGGTACGCTACATTTCACCCATTGTGCATGCGCGCGCGCGCGCGCGCGCGCGCTTGTGTGTGTGTGGTTGGGAAGGGGGCTACAAGTGTTAAAAACTCAGGAAAACACCTACAGAGAGAGAGACAGAGGGAGTGAAATGACACCTAGTTTGGGATTTGTTTAGTTGCCATGTATACCTCTTTTCTTCTTCCCACCTTTGCTCTCTTACCTCCCATCACCTCTAGCACCCATGAATATGAGCATAGAAGGATGTTAAGTCAACTCCCCCCCAAACACATACACACACTCAAACACACCCGAGTGTCTTAAAGCAACCCCTGGTATCACTTTTAACTAAAGAAGTCTAGTAATTACGAGTCTGAGTTGTTTTTCTGCGCTTCCGCATGCAGTCCTAATTAAATCTTTACGATCCTCCCTGTGACGATTAAGCGCCAGCATGCTGCGTGAATATCCTGTACAAAAACCCAGCAGGCGGCCGTAATTAGATAGAAAATCAGACAAGAGCCTTCTCATTAACTACCACAACTACCCCACGTCGCTGATGAGGCGTTTATACATATTTACGTACAAGAGTGAGGGTAAGGTGTGGGGGTTCCCGGGTCCGGGTCAGTGTAAGTCAGGGTCTGGCTGCTCACGGCACAGGAGAATATTTCTGTCCTGCCTGGACACATTGTCACTGTATACACATGATCATAGAAAGGTGTGAATCGTGTGTGTTTGTGTGTGGCGGGGTCCCCTGAGGATTTATGAACAAGTTACATGAAATATTTTTAAAACACCTTTTTACTATTTCTTAAGATGTGCATGGCATGTTGCAGCAAGGAAAACAGTTCCTATAGAAAATAACAATTTTGCTCACCTTTCTGAGAACAAAAGAGTGACTACTAAAAATGAAAAGAAACAAATCAACATGCCCCCTCTACGATTAGATCATCTCATTTCTAAAGTGTTGCTTGTTTGGGGTAGACAATCTTTTTCTTATGATGAACTCACTCTCTGAGGATGCAGCATGAGTGGGTGTGAGTGCTGTGAAAACACCTCCTTACTCTCAAGCCCTTTGCTTTTTACTTCTCTATAAAGTGGCTAACAATTTGGTCCCAACTTAGGTTTTGAAGGGTCAAGAAAGTAGTTGTAGATTTTAGAAAGACCTAGTATTTATTTTCTTGGGGGGAGAGAAAGGGAACTCACTGCTTTTGGATGCCCTGGGATACCCAGCCAGAGCTGTTCATGTGTATTCTGACAGTAAGAAACTTGCTCCAACAACTATTTCCTCTCAGAAGTGCTACCAGTGCTCAGAGTTAAAACTTTCCTTCTCTGGAATGAAACTGTGGCACGGAAGATGAACATTCCTTGCAATTACCTAGGCGCTGACTGGGAGGATCTAGACCTTTGTGTGTGTCTGCTTGTCTGTAGTTACTGCCTTCATAGCAGGTGTGCTCCTTGCTGGGAAGCAGCATCAGCAGGGCTGGGAGGAAGGGTAAATTGTGAAGGTTTCTCCAAGAGATTGTCATTGTGCAGCAAGAAGCTCATAGTTTACAGGAACGTGTATGAACTGTAATGGGTGTGCAGTCCTAGAGGCTTGCAAACATGTTCCTATGTGTTGCTGTTTGCATTCCATTCCAAATTGCTCAGACTTTAATTAAAATCCCATAATGTAAACTATTATGTATTTGTAAAATGGCTCTGGGGTTAAGATGCACTGGGATAGAATGGAAAACACAAATTGCTCTTACTAATATTGGTGAAAATCTGTCAGCTATTGCCAAATTTTTACGATGCATAAGAGCAAATAATATAAAGGTTTATCTGTCTAATATCTATGTTTTATATAATAACTAAACCAATGTTGCATCCCAGATGTCTCTCAAAGTTTTCTTTCTCCACTTCTTCCATTGGAAAAATTTATAATTTGAGTAAATTTCATTTCTATGTCAATTTGGAGGTAATAATAATAATAAAACAGCCCTTTGTGAATTAATATAAATGGAAACAACAGAAGTTCCAGTTTGGAATAACATGATTTATGTGTGCAATTCTTTAATATCCAGTCAATTTGAATAGTGATGTTTTTATATTCACAGTCAGTTGAAGATGCCAATAACAGCGGCATGAATCTATTGGACCAGTCTGTCATTAAAAAAGGTATGGATTATTCCCCCCAAAAGTAAGCAAAGTTTTCTCGTGCATTAATGTCTTTATGATGAGTTTTCACTTTGGGGGAATTCATTATTTGATAAGACATAAATGTTCACAATCATAGGACAATGGCTGTCAGACTAAGGGGAAGGGCATGTTGGGAAGATGGAAGTTGGGCAAGGGAGAATGAAAACCTCAGACACAAACTCAGATGAGTGAGACTGACTGTTGCAATTTTTCTTGTGGCATATTTGGTAGCCATTCTCGATACATCTTAAATAATTGAGCTATCATCATGTGTGGAATTGGCTGGTAAACACTGGTTTCAAGAAGGTGCTACAATTATTTCAATGATAACTGGAGTTTGCTGAGTTAAATCCTACGTTATTGAGACAGCTCTTTCTTCGTTTTGTATTTGATTTTTTGGTGATAATTTTGTTCCCAGTTCTCTATGTTTTATGCGTTTTTTATTTATTTATTTTTTCATTGTGCCAAATGTGTTGCTAAATATGCGCATCCTGAGAAGCTGAGACAGCCTATGCACATTTCTAAATCTTCCTACATATGCATTCATGATTTAGTGTGACTGTGGAATCACCCCATACTGTTAAAGGGCATGTGATATTAACAAATGTTTGCAGTCTCTTGTACAGCTGTAAGCAAAATAATTAACTAATTAAACTAATTAAATGTAATTACAATAACTCATTTTGGGCGTATTGCAGCTGCTTAATTTTTTCTCCTCTTCTCTGACAGTCACTGAGACAATTTCTGGCGATTAGTGTAGCTGCTGAAAGGCCTGAATGTCACTCACATGCCACACATTTAGGAGCTTAAATGTGTAAACAGGGCAATCTTTAATTATCACAGGAACTGGTATTTGAAGATACAATTTTAATACTGTAACCCTTTCTTATGGATGCTGGAGAAATTCTGTCCCTATATTTAGTGTCAACAATCCCCAGCTTTCTATCATTTATGATTCACTTGAGCCACTTGACATTCAACAAAAACAATTAAAAGAAAAAATGCTTTGGGAAGTAATTCATCCAGACTCAAATGGGATAGTAGGAGGGTTGTGGAATAAGGATTCCAAACAAGGTGAGGTATTCTAAATTGTCTTCTTTTACAAAGGCAGGAAGAGTAGCTTTGAAGGTGGGTAGGGGAAGCTGTACTAAAGATGCCATTGGGCCTTGGAATGAATATCCCGAAGTATAGTAAGGTTTGGGACAAAATTATTTATTTTAATGGTTGCTTCAAACATCTCTCTCTCTCTGTCTTTAAATAATATTGTTTTGGCTTTTGATGCCAGCTTTTGGGTTTGCTAGGATAACCAGGCTTGGTGCTTAAATTTGCAACTCTGCTGACTGACAGCTCACTTTTCCCATTTTCTCTTGGGTCTCCTCTTTCTGTTAATTGCTGGTTGATTAGGGTGGGGTTGGGGAGGAGCTTCTCCATTGGCTTTTTTCGGTTTGTTTTAGTTCCTCCTCCCTTTTCATGGAAAACTAGAACCACTTAGCTCAGTGTTCTGTATCCTAGCAACATCATTTGGGCTGGTAGGGGAACATGCCCAACAGATGACCAATCAGAAATGTTATTCATAGCCGGTCCAATAAAAATATTTGTAACTTAGCTTGCCTAGCAAAACAGAGCTGGAGATTTTCTTAGATGTGGGATGCTTTGGTTTCAGAGCTTGTATATGTCTGTCAGTGAAATGTGAATATTGATGTGCAAGGTTGTCTCCCGAAATAAGAAAAGGAGAATGACGACTAAAGTTGATGGTTCTGTTTTTGGAAACACAAGAGTACATTTTATGTCCCCCCAAATGTGCAGTTTTTTTAAAATGTGCAGCTTAAAATATTTAAGTAGCATCCCAGTTACTTTAATTGATTCAGAGGTGTGGTATGAATATGATGAAATGGTAGGTCAATTCCATTATTTAATATTTGACATATTTGCTTTATTATATTAAGACAAGATTCTAACGTCATTTTTTTTCTTTAGAGAGCCATAGGCAAAATAAGAATACAAGGTTGATTTACTTTTCTAACTCACTATAAGCCACTTAAAGTTGTGGTGAGTTCATTAGCTCCTTTCCTGCACCCTAGGCTCCCATCTTTGCTCATCATCTCCCCAATTATGAGAGATGTTTCCAAGAGATTAATTGTACAAGAGGTAAGAAAGTCTTGTGAACTAAACATTCAAATTTCAGCACCTGGAAGAAGGCATAGTTTCTTAATATATTTTCGAATGGGCTTTTAGGCAGATAAAAAAAATTCTACCTCATTAGTAAAAGATTGGCAAGTGGTCTAGGTTTGGGGGTCTCTGACCCTGTGTTTATGAAGCTAGAAGACTTAGGCATAAATGATACATGTCTCTATCTCTATGTCTCTTTCTCCAGTTATGGCAAGGCCCCTTCTAAAATTTAACCAGTCTAATTTTTCACCTGTGTTTATATCACCCCATACATTATGGGCTCCCTCTCTTGTTATGTTTGCTATCTGGGCTTAGCTGACATTTCTGAAGTAATTTAGTTAAGAGGAAATGAGTTGTTCCCAGTAGAGAGAGCAAACGAGTGGAGTGAAGGTAGCCAGCGTGATAAATGGCTCTTTCATTTGAAGATCTCCAGAGCTCGTTTACGGCTAATTTTCTGTATTGGCCCCCTTTGAGCTATTAATGCAATCGGCAGGGACCGTGGCCCCTCTCCTCTTAGCTGCCCCATTAGAGCTCCCATTAAGCTGCCTAGTCTCAACTCCATGGCAGAAGTGGGCGGGGGATGGGAGTGGGGGTGGGGGGGAGAGCAATGAAAGGTGCTTTTTAAACTCTCCCAATCTAAACCGGCAGAGGGTGGTTAATACGATTTGAAGGGGGCTGGTCAATGAGCAATCAATAAAGTAATAATGAGAAGGATTCGGTACATTAACAGTCTAAAAATCCAACGAGACATTAAAAAATCATTCTTAACTCTCAGTTCCATTAAGATTAGAAATCTAGGGGGAGGAAGAGGGTGTACCCAGCTAATAAAAATGATCACTGCCACCATCATATTGCTTAACTCAGAAAAAGGCTCACCTAAACTTTAAGAAAAAAGTTTTTGGTGCAATCAGAGGCCAATATGCAATCTGTTTAACACCTTAGACAGCAGAAAATATGCTGGGATTTCTTGGAAAGGCTAGTGTGGCTGGAATCCAAGGTTCAAATGTTGTGACTGTGGGGCATTTTCATTGGTCTTAAGGATATCCTGTTTGGTTAGTTTCAGTTCAACCTCCATTCTCTTCCACTTTTTTTCCCATTAGTTCTGGCCCCTTACCCACATAAACACTTTGATTGGTGTGGATTTTCTTTCATGGGAAGTAAAGAAATTGCCAAATTTCTATTACAATTGATTCTGTTGGGATTCTTCTGACCTAGAAGGTAAAATGCTCTGAGAGTCTGTCAGAATTTTTGAATGGTATGAGTTTCCTCTCAAAAGGAAAAAGTTCACATTTCCAGGATGGACTTGCATCCCAATAGCTATTTATCAACTAGAGACCCTGAGAAACACTGCAGCCACTCTTTCAAAGTCAGGCAGATTAGACATTCTTCTTCAACACTCCAAGTGCTGAAACTGAGATAGACAATAAATGACTTTCTCATGGTCCTATACACCATGTAAGTGATGAGACTCAACTCAGTTTCCAGCCTCTTAGCCTTTTAGACTCTGTTCCTACAAGATGCCAATACTGGATGTTTGAGTTTTTTAATATCCCCGCTTTATTTGTGGAAATTATTTTTCTTTCCATAATTTCAGTCCCCACACTTACACACATGCTATAGCTGTGGAATAAAATTTTACGCTCAGGTACATGAGAAAGTGTTCAAATGTGAGGAAAGGGTGCTCTGCTGGAGAGAAAGAGTGCTAACTTTCAGGGGCCACTTTGAATCAATGCTAAGCCTCCTGGTTGTTTCCAGCATCATTTACATCTTTAGGTCAAGAGTGCCTTTCGGAGGGACTTACCCCATGAATCTATAAGATAGGTCCATTTCTTCCCTTCTCCTCACCAGCAGATCCAATCAAACACAAAAGTCTCAAAACTATAATTTCACGCTTAAGTTTAAAGAGTAGAGAATAAAAGCTAGCCCATTAACATTTTACCTCTTCTAAAGAGCTATAGTCCACTAGTGAATAAAATTTTCCTAATCATTTTTCTTTCCTCTCTCTTAAATAAAACTCCAGCCATGTTAATGAAATATTGATCTGCTTTTAGCTTTTTTTTTACTTCTCCCCAACATAATGCAGCAAAAAATGGGGGAAATGAGTTTTGTGGGTGTTACATCCAGAACTTGGCCTTGACACCCAACTGGGAACTGAAGAGGAAAAAAAAAAACACTTTTAATATATGCACAGAAAATTGTAAACATGTAAAGAACTGAAAGCTTCATGCTGAGTTTTGCCATGCCCCATTTCCTTACTATTTCCTGCTGTCGCTTTAAACCTATCTCAGTCATCTCTGGGTTCCATGAATAGGAACAGTGTGCTCATAATTACTAACAAATCAACCGGGCCCTGTTGAGCGCTGGGTTTATTGATAAACTGGAAGAAAGTAGAAGGGAAAAGACAAGAAAATAAAATATGGGGTTAATCAGGTGAGCTAAGCAGGTGTGAAAGTGGAAGGGAAAGTAGATGATGATGGAGTTATGGACCTAAAGGAAAGCTGGGACAAGAAATGTGTCAGATCTAGTCTAGGGGACCAATACTAAGGAGAGAGGTTTAGAACATGAGGATAGGAGGCTAGGAACACAATTGTGATACTTAAATTAGAAAATGGAAATATAGTCCAAAGCACATCTTCTGACATTGTCCATGCTTTGACTGCAGGGAGAAAAAAAAAAAAAAAAAAAAAAAAAAAAAAAAAAAAACCTTCCCAGAGAGGGCAGAGGGCAGTGCACTAACAGAAGCTGATTGGATTGGGGATATGCAGGTGATAGTGTATATGCAGAAAGGTATTCAACCCAGGGCAGGGAGCAATATACATTCCCCAAAGGAAATAGCTCTTGTCAGGTGAATCAGGCAATTAACAATAGTGAAATTACAGGGTGGTTTATAACATTTATTTAAAAGGCCCAGCTTTTCCAGAGGTTTAGCTTCTGGGAGGGGGAGAAGCAGGTAAGAGTCCAATCCTCAGTGGGTATTTGGTTATCTACTGTAGGAAGCAGGAACTGAATTTAGTACTTTCAGCTTAGTGGAGTTGGTTGTTGTTATTTAAAAAAATATTCTAAATAGTATTTAGAGATAAATATGTTGCTGAGTATCGAGGTGAGATTTTTATATAATTTATTTCTATAATTCACATCATGTTAAAATTACAAAGGGTCATCTATATTTTGGAAAATGAACTTTTCCAAGTTTTCATAATGCTAATTCCCATGATTGTCAATTATTTGTTTATAATGCCTTCACTATGAGTCTGAATTATGGAAATCAGCACTGTTGTGAAGAATAAGATAGAGGCCCCCACCAATCACTTATTAAGTAACTTTAAGTTCACATTTTACTCAAATTTGATTGACAGTCACACTTCAACTTTTCATTGATTCATTCTTAAATGGGAAGCAGATTCACTGATGAGAAAATGAGGGAAATCAAAAAGAAGAAACACCTCTCTATATCCCCTGTCCCCACTCCATGACAGTGCAAAATATTTACTCTGTTGCCAACATCATTCATCCATCTGGGACAAGGTCTTGGGCTCTGTGGACAGATCTATAGATCCTAAAATGCCTACCAGGGAAGGCTTTAGTCTCCTCATCCACTCCTGTAATAAAGCTTTTATCCACAAGGTGTTTGTAAAAGATCTAATGAAATTCATAGTAAATGAAAGATTTGGGACCAACCTGTCTTTTAGGAGTCTCTAAACAACTAGGAAGGTTTGTATACTGGAATCTGTGGTAGAGAGAATAAACTGTTAGAGAAATACTCAGTATTGGTTAGTCTGTTCCATAGAAGGAAGGTTATGCATCTTGTTTGATATATAGGGTTCTAGGCTCCAGATGACAGAAACAGCATATCTTTCCCCCACACAATTACAGAGTGAGATAGACTTTAAAAATTAGGTAGGGTTGGAAACCTCTTTTTTTTCACACCAGATGCATGTTTCCATAGATTTTTTGGACTGGTGATCAACAAATACCATGAAGATTTGGAAGCATCATATCCCAGTGGAAGAAGCAAAGTTATAGGGAAGGTCAGGAGGTATAGTCACCTGTTCAGGGGCCTGTAAAACCTAAAGAAAATGGGCTTAAGCAGTGAAGTCCAAGGGGCAATACTGCCAGGGAACTGGGAGGTTGACTGTTCCTCATTCCCAGCCTGCTGGTTCCACTGAGCCTAGCCTCTTTCTGACATGCAGATGACACTGAAACACAATTAAGCAGAAATACAGGCTGGAGAGGCTGAATGCGCCAGGGTAGCAGTGGCAACCAGCTGTCAACTTTTATTAACTTCTGCATAAAACATACCTTGAGTGCGGTTTGTTATCAATTACTTGCCGAAATGAAACAACTGGGGCAAGGCAAGACCGCCGCTCATATGAATTAGAGTGATTGGTTGATTGATCAGGGCACCTGTTGTAAATCATAACTGCTCCAAACAATCACCAGCCAGTGCTTTAATTTGTAAACAAAATTCATGTCACTGCAGAATTGCTTTCACTGAAGATGAGCATTTGGGTTCCTTTCTAAATGAATCTGTTGTTTTTATGTAGGGAAGAATGGGGCCCACTTTAAATAGATGAGCAGCTCTTTTGGGCCCAACTCCCCAGCTCAGTGGTATTATCTGTCTGTTCTTGGGCGTAGTGTTTGATGGGGTCCACCCTCATTATCCTTTCTAGTGATGATCATAGATCTGGGTCCAATAGGAAAGGAGGAAGGGGTTTCCATTGGAATTACCATTTTATATCACTGCATGGTGATAATCACCATCAGGCTTCAGCACCAAATGAGATAGGCATTATTATCCTCAGGAGACAGATAAGGAAACTGAGGAGGTTCGGAGAGAGTCAATCAGGTGTCTAAGGTCACAGAGTTAGCACACGATGGAATAGGATTTGCCTGGTTCACAGCACAGTCCAAACTCTGGATTGTTTGATTTCTTGATTTGTGTAGTGAGCAGGACTGTAGCAAATGACACTCATATGTCTACACACGACGTAAGTTTCCAGAGGAGGTATGGCTTTACCGTCTCTTTTTGCCGTCTTACAGCCCTCTGAACGCACTGCAGCCCCACTGGAACAAACACTTCCTCCCTCAGCTTTCCACTTGGTGTCTGTCCAGTGGCCTCACACAGAGACTTATTTTATCAGCCTGCCACCAGAATCGAGACTTGGTCACCTTTATGGCAATTTTTCTCTTTCTAGTTCCGGTTCCTCCCAAATCGGTGACTTCTCTAATGATGAATAAAGATGGCTTTCTGGGAGGCATGTCTGTCAACACCGGCGAGGTGTTTTGCTCCGTTCCAGGCCGTTTGTCTCTGCTCAGTTCAACTTCGAAGTACAAAGTAACTGTGGGAGAAGTTCAGAGACGGCTGTCGCCCCCAGAATGCCTCAATGCATCTCTCCTCGGCGGAGTCCTCAGAAGGTAACCCCACCACCAAAAAATAAAAAACAAAACAAAACAAAAATGAAAAACAAAAAAACACCAGTTTTTATTGGACAGGGAGGAGAAGGTTCCAGCAAAACCCAATCTGCCGGCTGACGCGGTTGCCTAGCAACCAGGTGGTCCTCCGCACTTGCGAGGATCCATGGCCACCAGGTGCTCGCCCACAAACTCTGGTGCTCTTGCACCCAGGCCTGCCGGCGCCGCCGCGTTCTACCGCAGATTTTGCCGCCCTGGGAACGTTTCACTTTCCTGGCCCTGCGCCTGGCGCCTCTCTCCCTCTCACCCCTAGAACATCTCAGGGGGCATTCTCTAGCCTGAGTACAAGGCGGAACTAACATCCCCACTTACCCCCCCATAAAAAAAACCATAAGTTTCATGAAGCAACTCTCTTCATACCTTCAGGGTACTCTTTCTCTTTTGCATGTTTTAAATGCAGTTGGCGCCCAGTGAAATTGGTCTTTCAACCTGCTGATGCACCGTAACCCAGTTTGACAAACTCTTTTTCTAAATTTCTGACATCCCTCCTTCAATAACACCACCACCAGCAACAGCAATAATACCACTTTAGAAGTATTTATAGGTATTCCTTGGAGCCATTCAGGTGCTTCACAGTATTCCATAGCCCAGAGACTGACTCCTCCTCGTGGAAATGGGAGAGAATGTGGCTTTTATGTTAAGATGTAATGCCTCCCTTAAAGTCCCTGCCAATGCCTGAACACTTTGGCAGTGTCCCTGATATGAAAGTGACTTTGTCTGAGACAAAACTTTCCAGGATAACTCGTTTTGGGGGTTGACAGTCCTTTTCTTTCCTAAAAGTGGCTGTATGTACAGCAAAAGAGATTATAGTAACTGAAGATTTTTACTTGTACTTTTGTCCATACTTTAGAACATACAAGGAGAATCTTGGGGGAAATTAAGAGTGTGACCCAGGAACTTTCTCATTTTGAATCCTCTTGCTCTGACCTCCTTTGATTCAGTTTTCAAGCGAGTGCGTTGAGCCTCAGAGTGTGGAAGTTTTCAATCACCCCTGAACATTAAGCCTGTGTATATAAACTTGCTGAGATGAAGTAAAATAATCAATATAAAGTGCTTATCACATAACTACACTTCCAAAAATGTCAGCCTTACTGTTATTATGATCATCACCATTTCATATTTCAGTCTGCCCTCTCCTTTTAACATAACACCATATACAGCAACTCTTGACCCCTTCCTCACAAAGCCCACCTGTTGCAGTAAGTGCGCTCCCCTCTCTGAGCCACCTGGCTCTTTCCCTCTTTTCAGCAAGGTTATGCTTGCCCAGTTTCCGCTCACCTCACTGACTCCATGACAAGGAAGCAACATGCATGTGCGTGCATGTGCAGCTTCTACTTTCTCTAGACCCATAACCTACACCTAATTATTCCCATCTGGTATCCTTTTTTTTTTTTTTTTTTTTTAATTTTCTTACAAGATAAAAAAAGAAAACTCAGTTTAAAAAAAAAAAACTCTCTGTATTGCAGAAATTAAGCAAACCTCAGCAAACTATCAGCAAATAACCAAAAGGAAGGGGGAAAAATGTGCTAACCTCAAGTTAAAACCTCTTCAAGCTCCACTGGGCTTTAGATTGCTAAGTCTAAACTTTGTTTCAGGAACACTCTAAGGTTAATCAGAATGTTAATTCTTGCAATTTCAGAGCCAAATCGAAAAATGGGGGGAGATCTTTGCGAGAAAGGCTAGAAAAAATCGGTTTGAATTTACCCGCCGGCAGGCGCAAAGCAGCAAATGTCACGTTACTCACCTCCCTGGTGGAAGGTAAGCAAGACGTGTGCCCATTTCACGAAGTGGCTGAGCTTAACTGTCGGCTGGAGGCTGACATTTTACACATTTCTTGATTAACTGGAAATCATTGTGATTGTTGTGCTCTTATGAGCTGGATGTCAAGCGGCTGCTTGAGAGAGGTTCAAAGGTCCTTTTACTTAGAGGAAGCCAGCAGTTGTAGAGAGGACAAGGGAAGTATATGAGAGTTCCTGTGTTCTGAAAAGTGCTCAGGTCCAGCCTCCAAACCAAAGCCGGGGTCACTCCTGCTGCCACGTGCAGGACATCCTCTATGTGAACTCGTGCAAGAGTAACTCTTTAAGCAATAATTCATTCTATACCCCTTCACCTTGCCAGATTTGAATTGTCAGTAGTAGAAAACACATTGCATTCATGACCCCTAATGGTTATTTAAAAACTTTTGTCACTGCGAGGGCCAAATCTGCAGATTACCTGGGACATATTGTTATTGAAATATTGATAGCTTAGTAAGGTCAATGATAGCTAGGGGAAGATTGGGGAGGAGGGGTGAGGAAATATGTAGGGGAGTCCTGTATTATCTTCAATGTAGATTCATCAGTTGTGAACTAAAGGGTGATAATTGCAATAAGCACCTTATAATTTGCTCATCAGTTTGGGTTTCGGGATGATATTTATGGTATGTAATAAACAAAATCATCTACACAGTCTAGAACAAGAGGATCTGCAGTTGAATTTGTGGAAAGTAATATGAAATACAGTCAGATAGTCCTAATGGAGGAAGATGCAGAATTTTCTCTAGCATCTAGCTTGTAGGTCTTGTGTTTTAATTCCATTTGTATGGGTGCAATATTATGACGCTTCTGTAGAGAGTTGGTTTTTACAAGATGGAATATTAAAATATTTAAGTAGCAACCATTAATCATTATAGTTATAGGCCTTATACTTGGCCATTTTTAAGGCAAAGTTGCTTAGCCTGAATACCCTCCAGAGGGAGGAGTCACTGAATTTCCAGACCACACTTACTAGTGATTGACTCTCAGCCTGGAAGTTTCACATTTTACCCTTCAGGGAATTGCTAATATCATAGTCCTCACTTTGAAAAGCAATCAAGGTAACCTTAGCTCAAGACAGGGATTTAGTGGAGAAGGGAGGAAACTGGAAACCCCACTAAAATTCCAATATTTGTTGGGCAGTTTTTAGTTTTGTGACTCCTTGTAAGCACCATGCTTGAAGTCTTTTGTTATTATGATAATAATGATTAAAAGTAAGTCATCCTCCTTAAAAATAATGTAGCTGTGGGGTCTATGGGGTATTTCAACATATCTGTTTTTCATGTTTGGGATCTTTCCTTGAACCCCAACAGGCTGTGTTTTAAAGGGCAATAATGCTTTACTTGAAAGGGGCTTTTGCATAAGCTGAGTAATACCTTAAATACCCCAGTTTTCTGTAGCTGCTGTGTCATCTTCATGCAGTGAAAAGTCCTGAAGTAGGAGGATGATGACAGGAACCTCTGAGGTGGGGAAACCTGAAACTTGACTAGCAGGAAAAGTGACAAGGAGAATTCTTATTTCATTGCAGATAGAAATACTCTTTCCATATACATTTTACATATAGTCTTTAATATATGTGGACATCTATACACATAGGCTTGTTTTTATATATTTGTTTTAATACAATTGTAGCAAGATGATGGTGACTTTAAAGTTTTATTTAAAGCAAGTGTAACAGATACTTTGAAAAGAAAGAGGGATCTGGCTTAAATGTCCAGCCAAATGTCCAGATTCAGTTGCAAGATGGTTCTTGAATTTATCGGCACATGTTTCCCTTAAGACAAAAAGAGTGGGATGTAGGAGACCCCTTAGCTATTCAGGGGATGTCTAGCTAGGACTTGGCTCAGGGAGAGGCAGGAAAAAGGGGCAGGGACAAAGCTGGTCCCACCAATTTTAATTACAGCTTCAGAATCATTTTTTTCCTTTAGGCATCTCTCACCTTTGCTTTTGGCTCCAACAGCTGGCCTTCTCTGGAAATACTAACAAAGTTGACAAGGGAATGTCTCCTGCCCTGGGACATTTAGGGCCTGGGTGCTGAATATTACTTTCACTGCTGTCTTTTTCAGGAGAAGCTGTTCACTTAGCTCGGGATTTTGGGTACATTTGCGAAACAGAGTTTCCCGCCAAAGCCGTCTCTGAGTATTTGAACCGGCAGCACACAGACCCGAGTGACCTGCACTCCCGAAAGAATATGCTGTTGGCCACCAAGTGAGTGATTAGACTCCGGGCCCTCATCTCACTCCCACCTGGCTGGGCCACCCGACTTTGGAGTAGGTGGTGGGGAGGGGCAGAGAAGGAATCCAGAGGGTTGTCTAGAAGTAGCATTTACAGCCTGTGGCAAGCAAGGTGGGCAGAGTTGATGGGCTACAGGTTTGTCTCAGGTCTCTTCTCTCTGGGGAAAATGCCTTTGTTAATCCAAATCCAGGCTTCTTACAATTCTCTTCTATCACTCTGGGAATGTCAGGCAGATCTTTTCTGAGTAGTTCTTGTTCCAGCTCTTCCCTGGATCCGAAGGTGCATATTTCTGCCTGGGTTTCACATCTATCTCCCTGTGGTAGCCACATAGCCATGTGTGCTCGCTCAGGGTGTCTATAAAACCCACGTGTACCCATCTCTACACAGAGCTCTAATTACTCCGTTTCCAACGTTGCTGTTTGTCATCTTCCACAGACTTGTAAAATTTACTACAACTCCAGAGGGGAAAATAGTAAATCTCTGGCTAAATTTAGGTCTAGAGCTCATTTGAACTTTTACAGTGGGTTTTCTATTTATTTGATTTACTCCTGTCTTTGGCTTCGGTGTCATATTGTTGGTGTTTTATGGCCGGCTCAGGCCTGCAGTGGGCGGCGCTGCGTGCGCCTGCACGTTTCTCTTGCAGCCGCGGCCCAAACAGCGGCGCTCATTTATTTAGTGCTCGAGGACGCGGTTTGTCCCGTTGACAGCGTAATTTAAAGAAATATATGGAAGGCTGAAAAATCATTTGCTCAAATTTGTCCAGATGTTTTTGAGACGTGATTGGAATTTGATTGCCCCTTTCCGCAGGGTCAAAAAATATTAATGTCCCAGAACTTTAATTGCTTACAGACCCTGGTTTGGGCTTTGAAGATTTAAAATGTTTGACTGTAAGCATTTGTTCTCCCCAGTTCAGAATATCTTTTTTGGCACTTTGGTAATGAGTACAAACTTGAGGAAAGACTTTACCCATCTCTCCCAATGATCAAAACCTGGCATCCACCCTCTTTTTAAAAGGTTTTCATCTGCTGTATCAACCAGCAATATAATAGATATTTGTCAGTAGATTGCCCTCCTACCCCTTGCGCTGGTGTCTGGTGTGTGGGGGTGGGGTGGGGGAATCAGTTGTGCTTTATAAAAGAGGAAGGGTATTTTAGGGAAAAAATATAAAACCAAACTATATAAATCAGATAGGACCCACAAATGACTCTCATTTCCCTACGGTATGCATCTAACTGCCCCCTGTCCAATCACTGTGGCTTCTCTTAGGCCAGCACTTCTGACCCTGGGGTATCAGAATCAGCTGGTGAGCTTTTTCAAGCTATTTCTGTATGGGGCTATCCTCAAATCTTCTAAATTGGAATTACTGGAGCTGGGAGCTGGGAGTGTGTGTTTGAACCCCACAGGTGTTTCTAAGGTGTACCTCTTAAGAGCTTAAAAACTGCCCCACTTTGGTTAGAACCCTTATCTATTTCTTCCTGGTTGTGAGGATGTATGTGTGTATTTCAAAGGGAGAATCGAGGGTGCCTGTTAGTGTTCTCTATCCACCCGCCTTAAAACCAGCAACTCTTTAGCTGCTGTGACTGGGTGGTATTCCTCATCAGATTTAGCCACTATCCCAAAGTGGCAGCACCCTAGGAAAGGATGCCTCAGGGTTCTTTGAGTCCAATCACCTGCCCTGTTTACCTGTTGGCTAGGCCAGGTGTGGCCAGGTATCTGTCAGGCCAACCCATTGGAGGTCTAGGATGAGTGTTGTGGGTTTGTTTTTTTCTAAACCCCACAGACCCATAGGCTGGGTAGAGGCAGGTGGACATGAGAAATCTGCCCATCTGTGAAAAGCTGTGGCCTTTGGGATGCTGTGTGTCTGCCTGCCAGCCATTTGACCTTCAGGGCTAAAACCATCCCATCCAGCTCCTATATTAAAATGTCTCAAATAAGCTCAATCCATTGATAGGCATGCAGAATTTCTAAGGCTGGGAGATTCCTCTAAATTGTAGGTGGCTTGAGGAAATAAAAACCTTCAACAAATAAAAATCTATCCTCCCTAGTGTCTTAACAGCCTACCTTTAAGTTTTATTTAAACTATATGGGAATCCTTTTATATTGACAAGTCTGGTTATACAAAGATTTTCAGTAGCCTACACTTAGAAGAAAGAAAGAGGGGAAGGCAGAAACTACCTCCCTCCCCCAATACTGCAGGTAAACAGGTTTTTGCTTTGAATGGAATCAGCATTCTCTAGAATAAACAGTTTCTTGCCCTGGGCCATGGAAGGCTCCAGCAATCTGCTTCAGTGCCAGGGACAGGCTTGTGGCCGAGGGGCCTAAATCTTTCAGGGCTTTTTGCGCCTGATCACCAAGAGGTTGGAGAGGTGGGAGGGACGCGGGGGAAATAGCTCTAAAGAAATGCCAGGTAAGAGCTCAACATTATGAAGTATTCAAAATCAACCGCTAAAGCCTAGCGAATGTCCCAAAGCAGAGTCCACTCGGTCCTGGAATGGAGGGGAAAAAGGCTGAAATCGGGGGAAGGCAAGGCTTTGGGGTGGAAGGGGTGCATTGCCTCCCCACCCCCGCTTTCCTTTCAGTCCCAGCTGCTCGAGAAGAGAGAGCGCTGGGAAAGGAAACAGAGCGGAATCGCCCACATTAGCCTCGCTCTTCGGTGACCCGGCGCCTCTGGGCTTGTATGAGCGTCTCCTTTCTAATGCCAATGACAACCACACTGAGGGTGATTTTCTGTGCCTCGCCCACCCCTTTGCAGGCAACTTTGTAAAGAATTTACGGATCTGCTGGCGCAGGACCGGACACCGATCGGGAACAGCCGACCCAGCCCCATCCTGGAGCCGGGGATCCAGAGCTGCCTCACGCACTTCAGCCTCATCACGCACGGCTTCGGCGCCCCGGCCATTTGCGCCGCGCTCACGGCCCTGCAGAACTATCTCACCGAGGCGCTCAAAGGCATGGACAAGATGTTCTTGAACAACACCACCAGTAACAGGCACACGTCTGGGGAAGGCCCAGGTAGTAAAACTGGCGACAAGGAGGAGAAACACAGGAAATGAAAAATTTTTAAAAAAAGAAGGAAAAATGTTTTAAATACAAAAGGAAAAACAGACAAAAATTTAATTTTAGCTTTAAAATGTTGGATTGGCTTTGGAAGAATTATATTAGGTAGAATACACATACAATCAAAATTTTAAAAAAAGCTAAATAACTTAAAAAAAAAAAAAAACTGAGGCGTACAACGGAGCAACAATATCGGTTCTCAGTGTCTATTTCAAGATACACTTGGAGACAACCGTCCGGATTTTCCACTTCGGTTCTTTCGAGCTTAGTAATACTGATAATAAAAGAAAACTATGATTTCCCCTTCCCTTTGGAAAATAAACATAAGACTAAACATGAGAAAAACGCTAACTTATTGGAAGAAAATCGGAGAAACGTTGGTGTCAATGCTGGTTGACTGAGACGCACGAACTTTTTAATTTTAAATATATTTTTAGGAAACTCTCTCGCAGTCCCCGCCCTCCATCTCACTTCACCCCTCTTCCAGCCACCCTTAATCCTCCCTTCCTCATATTGTTACGGGAATCTTCTGGGATGAAAATGAGTGTGGTTGGCCCTTTTGCGTTGTTTCAGTCCTCTCGGTACACCTCCCCCCCCGACCGCCCTGCGATCTTAACTCATCGGGCTTGGCTCCCCTGCCGCTTGCATAATTAGGGAGGGCGAGGGCGGGGCGGGAGGCCTGCGGAGACCAGGCGGAGGCTGCAGTTTTTGGTGCAGGCCGGCCGAGCAGGTTCTGGCGGCTGAGGAAAATCCGGACCAATAAGTTGATTCAGACTCATCATCAGTTCCTTTCAGAAATGTTACTAGCTCCCAGCTTTGACAGCATCTGCATAGAGAGAATCTCACATTTGTTATATTTGTGTCATCTACTAATTTTATGAACTATAGTAAAACACACACACACAATATGAATACGTTGATTAGTATGTAATTCCTTCGGAGGGGTATGTACCATTTCATTCTCTTCTGTTTTCCAAAGCTTTGCCCGCATGGTTTATGAGCTTCTTCAAAGAGGACTTGGGCTTCCTACACAATCTATAAGGTACAGAGAAAAAAAAAAAAAAAAAATCCGATCCCTTTTTAATCAAAGCCTGTGTGTCAGAATTCTGCAGGTGCACTTCTTTAAAGAAGCTCAAAGGGAATAATTTAGAAAGTGGCCAGTATGATGGAAGCAGCTTTGAATCTACATGCTAACATTCCTCAACACTCCAATTCCGGTGGGGGTGGCCGGGGAGGGCGTCTGCAAAATGAAATTTAAGGGAAAAGAGTAAGGATTCTTAGAGCCCTATATTCTAATAGTATTGCCCTGCATTTAAAATCGATTTGATTTCCCTGGGTTCTTTGGTGATTGCTGTTTAAGCGAGGAAAGCAGCAGCTTTGCGAGTGGACATGGGGAGGAGGGCGGCACAAGCACCCACATTTCTGTAACAATTGCTTTCTTACAAGATGCTTTATGAATGAGGCATTTTTCCCTCCCAGACGTGCACTTGTTTCGGCATATAATGGCAAAATAATGCAAAGTGAAGGGAGATATATTTGAGCTTTGATTTTTACCGTCTGGATATACTGGGACTATTCCCAGTGGATAAAGTTTCATGCATTTAATATTTCTCACTTCTGGCAGCCCAGCTCCTTTCTTGGGCTCCATCTTAGCATTATCATGAAATAAGATCTGGAATCCATTGTCTGCACCTCCCCAAAAGCAGTAAGAAATTATCCCGGCATAGGGGTGAATGAGAGACGTCTCTAAATACAGTGTAGATACATACACTAACCTATTTAACAAAGTAGACAGGATCTTTGCCATACTACTTGAAGATAACGATATAGATGTTGTTCTGCAGGATTTATAGTTAGGACCCACTCACTAATCCAGGATTCTCAGTTTTGCTCCCCTCCCGGTTTGCCTTGGTGGGAGTGGGGATTGGGTGGGTGGGGATTGGGTTGGGGTTTTAGGAACCTGCTGAGAGCTTTGCCCATTTTTATTAAAAGAGGAAGGGGAAGTTAGGAAACTGGTCTCAGGTCACCAAAAGGGCCCAAGCAACTGTTTGGGCCACACTGCAGCCCCTCTCCAACCCCTAGCTTCTCTTGGCATCTCTGATCTTCAGGGCCCAGCCCTAGAACTGTTGAGAGGAATGCAATGGCCAAGAATCAGACGTTATGGAGAGTGTAGTCACTCTCTCTTTTCCCAGTCCAGAGGCCTGCGCCTTCTTCCTAGAGCCTGGCCGATCGCATTAGATGTGTTCTGATTGCACAAGGCCAGGAGAGACCACACTGAAAACGATCGTCTCCTTTCCTTGCAGGGCAACGCGCCCCACGCGTGTGACGTGCGAGAGACGCGATGGACGCGCCTTGCTCTTACTGTGCAGGTCCTGAGAGCCTGTGGGCCACAGGCGCCCAGTCGTGTTGAGGACATAGAATCAGCCGCTGGAGGGGCTGCCGACTGCGCGGGCCCTTCCCGCTCTCGGTCTCACCCTAAGGGCTAAGGCGACCGAGAAAGCCCCATTCACCAGTAGGTAATGGGGCGGCGCCCGGTGGGCTGCAGGTGGGGAGGGCTCCCAGCGCTGCCAGCGGCCTCCCCGGGCGCCTGCTCCTGGAGGGAGAGTGGCCTAGAAATATCCAAGGAATCCGAAGCTTCCCCTCCTCCACCTCAGCCAGTACGGAAACACCCCACCGTCACAATCCTAAAGCGGGGAGATGGGATGGGAATTGTTTTACTTGGCAAGGCAGGCTACCTTCATTGCCAGACGCCCTCATTTGTGTGTTCCTCCTTGCTCCAGCGAGATAGAACCTTTTGTGCCCCCGACCCCGTTTTGTGGAGTGAGCCCACTACCCCTTCTCCCTCCCTCACTTCTTTCATGTAGGACCTCCGTCCCCTCGCTTTCCTTAGCCAGGCCCGCTACATTTATCTGATAATTGAGTTATTAAAAGATTTGGTTTCCTTGGGCCTATAAATCAATAAACAGTAGGATTAACGCAAGAGTTTGCCTTTTAAGTCAAGGGAAACGTTTAAGGCAAGTCCATTTGAGCTTTGTTTTCAAACCAAACAGGTGAGTTGCAGCTCTCCCTCTGACCCCTTCACTCTTCAGACATTTGGTCCCTGCCGAGTGCCCACTCCTAAACGCTCGGTCCCAAAACAAAATAGCGAAAGACAGGAGGAGTCAGGATGTGGCAGTGCTGCCTTCACACTTTCCACTTCGCAAGTTCTTTTTAAGGTACCAAATATCTCCAGACCATTCTCTGCCCAACCCTGCCTCCTCCTGCACGTATTGTGGGTCCCTGGGGAGCAAGAAATGTCCTGTTTGGGTGAGGATTCCGTCATCTAAAAAGATGTTTAACTTCTCCCCCAGAGTGAGAAGGTA
>NC_045438.1:118131338-118167293 GCF_002776525.5 Piliocolobus tephrosceles | reverse complement strand
CCGTCATCTAAAAAGATGTTTAACTTCTCCCCCAGAGTGAGAAGGTAACTTTCTCCCCTCTTTCTCCACCACCTTCACTCCTACACCCCCAATTACCTTGCATTTTCTTTCCTTCTTTCTGGCCCCCACACCCATAGCTTCCTCCACCCCCACTTAAAAAACCGAAGAGGCTTTCAAAGACCTGGCTGCTTTGTTTTCTTTGGCCAAGGAAGCCACTTTCTCTCAAGCAATTATTTCATATCCTATGAAAACTTTGGTCGAATGGAAAACTCGAAACCCCGACCTTATCTACACACTGTTCCTCTGCTACAATGCGTTGCTAGTTAAGAGTGTTTATAAAGAATTTGTCATCACATCTGATATCCTGTACTTGTAATACATTATGTGGAAAGGAAATAACCTTAAACCATCTGATGTTGCCTCAAGAGCCCAAACAGCGTTTCCCCACCTTTGACGATGTATGTGAAATTACTGGCTTAAAAAAAAAAAAAAAAAGTATCGATTTTTTTTTTCTTTTTAACGGAATGAACACTATCCTTCTTTAAATGCCAAAATCGACTCCTCTTTTGAGTTGGTCTCTACTTCTCTAACATTGTTTTTGCCACACAATCAAGAAATATCAATCTATTGACTCTTCACAAGAAGAGCTCTAGAGGGTATTCATGTTAAGTTTGTATATATTTATTTATGCTTAATTTAATGGGAATGTGTAAATATGGCGAGCAAGTAGTTTGGGATTATTTATCTGTGAATCTATACCTCTGTGAATGGGTGGTTAAAAAACCACTTGACCCTAGATAGAGTCCTATCTGAATTTTTCTGTTCTTTATAAACAAGCTGTTATGGTAATGGGTAGAAATTGGTTTATTGTCCAGTGTTAATCTGATTTACATAAATAAAAAGATTGTTGTGTTTTTGTTGTGTTTTCATCTTCAGTTTCTTAAATGTGGACAATGTTTTTAATTCTTCAGACAAAGGATAAGTATAACAAGAATCTTTTTTCTTTTTGTCTCCCCTCATTGAAGCACCCACAGTGTTTTCATTACAACAGAAATACAATAAATTTTGCTTCTCAGAAAAATGAACATCCTTTTTTCACTAGGAACTGTTTTTTATTTTTTAAATTCCAAATTTACATTCTTCTCTCCTATTTCTAACCAGATTTGCAATAAAAGCTAATGTTAACTGAATCTTTTGGCTTATTTTGCCCTTTACAAATCGAGGAGTCAAATTTACTTCCCAGGTAACTAGAGGACTCTGGGTCGCTGTCAAAGATGATGCTCCCTTCCCACTGTTCACGGGTTGGCATTCTGGCATGGTGTTCTAAGGAGATGGTGCACAGTGCAGGAGAAGTCTTCATGGTTGGGTGTGGGCTCCTGCACCCCTCAACTTGGGATATGAAGGAGTTAACCCCCATTTCAGTACTGAACCTGACCCTGACCTCATTAGCAGTGCAAGACCCTCCATAAACAAAGGAGGAAAAAGCTCCCTTAACCGAGAAAAGTAAAAAAAAAGTGTACATGTCTTAGGAAGTTGGGGGGCTCCTACCTTAGGCTCAGAGGCTGCCTAGAGAGGCCAGAGCTTTTCACACCTGGGTTAATAGGCTTCAGCCGGGCCCTAATTGGCTGCAGTGATCAAACATCATCTCAATCTGTATTTTATTCCAAGGCTTAGGTGTCTTCCTTGAGGCCAGGAAAGCAAAATCATCCACGATGTTATACAGTTTGAATGAGTCACTGTTCCTTTTTGCGCCTCAAGGTCTTTATCTGTAAAAACAAATATGGACCTCCTAACGTCCTTTACTTCATCAATATTGCCTATAGTTTAATTATAAAAAGCAGAAACAGCAACCTGTATATGAGTTCAAGGAGAATTGGAAACGTTAAATCGTGATGATCCCAGATTTATATATGAGTGCTTAGCATATAGTTTGTTTTCAGTTAATATTCCTCCCATACAAATTTCCTGTTTTTAAACGTGAATCTTTTTCAATTGGACTTCCCTATTGGGAAAGGCAGAAGGAACAATGGAATCTGCTTTATGTGACATTTCCCCCTTTGTGTCCTATTAATTAAAAGCCGGGAGATCATGGCTAGAACTATAAATAGTGGAATCAAAGAAAAGGAAAAAAAAGGGCGGGGGAATAAAAGGAAACAAGGAAGCAGAGAAAACCAAGGGATGTGTGCTTATGAGGACATACATTTATCTAGAAAAAAATAGATATGTCTTAGTCTCTGGCTGGATTGTTACATTGAGTGTCCTTTTCATTTGCTTTACAGAGGATGGGGGTTGATTACCACTGGGATTATATAAAGCAGGTGGTGTGTAATTTCCATATCCTATGGCAATTTTTCCTGCCCAAGGTTAGCTCGAGCCCTTGATAAACCGACCTGCAATCTATTATCCCACAGGTAAGCTCCAGGCTACTCCTACCCACCACCACCACCTGGCAAAGAGAGGGTCTGAAACAATCACCTTTAGCAAGTAAAACCCAAGATTTTGAGGAGCCTGAAAATAACTGGAGTAAAGACCAGGCAAGATGAACCAAATAGGGAAAGAAAAGGGGTTAGATGCTGGACAGCCCTGGGCTGCGCGTCACAGCCCCCCGACTCCTTTGTTATGGTGTTAGGAGGCTATAGAGGGAGTAAGGAAAGAGCAGTAGCTAGAACCTCTAGGTCGTTGACCGGCCCAGCGCGAGGACCCTGGGTGACTCTGGAAGAAGGCTGTTGCGGTCCCTGACTGCCAAGAGTCCGCAAGATCCGGTAGGCGGCTTACGGTGACCCAGAACGGGTGCGTACCCGCCCGCCCGTGTTAGCGGGTTAAGGGCCTGATTAAAAATAGTGCTGAAAGGAAGACCCGATTATTTTTTTTGAAGACACATTCCTTTTCTTCATTTGCAAATAACAGTTCCGTAGGGTCCCTCCCTAGGGACCCCGGGCGCCGAAGTTAGGGGCCAACTGAGAGTTGTTGGCCCGTTGGGAAGTGTCCCTTTCCTGAGGGCGCTCACGGCTTCCCGAGGCAAGCTGCTTTCCACGCTTGGACTGCGAGGGCGGTTGTCTGTCATGTTGAAGCCTCAGAAATTAAACGTGCAGCTCGCAAGTCCATTAATTTTAGCTTCCCATTAATCTATTTATAAGTGAGCCAGCGCTTGCTCTATAAATACAGTCCTATAAAATTGAACTCCTTTCCATAAATCTTCCAAGTTGTTTATTTACATGTATTCCCTGGCTGTCTAACGATCCTCGTGTAAACTTGGGGAAGACTCGGGCAGACCCTACCCACGACGGGGGAGTGCGCTCTCCTCCCGTTCCTCCCCGCCGGGGATCGCGGCCTCCTAGGGGAGGGAGCAACTGCGCGCGGTCGAAGGGAGTGGATAGAAAAGAGAGGGCGAAAACTCATTTTTCCTTCTTGACTTTGTTTCCTTGTTTCTATCCTAAACTCGCAGTCTCCATATTTCCCATCACACGCTCCACGGTGATTTATATAGTCATAAACAGCATTCTTGTGACGGTAGCTTCTCTCATAGCTTGAGGTGAGCTCTTTTTCACTTTCCTGGCAGCCACTACTTTAAATCAGGCCTCATAAATAACCCCACGGGCTTCTTCACGATGCGGTCAAACATCTCCCCGGGTCTACTTTTCAGGCTTGGGTCTCGCCATGCCCCTCCCCTGGGTCACATGTTGGCGCACTCCCACTGCCTTTCCTTCAGGTTTCCAGAGCTCAATCAACGACACCAGTTGGGAGACTGGGTAATAACACACGCTCTGGGCACAGGGACCGCGCGCCAACGAATCGCGCGTGCGCCGCGCCAGCCTGCGTCGAGCCGACGCACACGGCGCCCGGGGCCCGCGTCTAGGCACGCTCTCCGGGTTGCCAAGCAGGGTGTCAACAAGCGCGCACGCGCGGATGCCCACGCAGGCGCACGCGCTGTGGCGCCTTCGGGCGTAACCCCGGCCGCCGGAACTGGCCAGGGCTCGCAGCTCGCCTGCTAGAGTTTGTGGCGCGCCCTCGGGATCAGGGCACTGGGGTATGAAGGGGCTGCAGCGTGGGAAGCCTTTATGTATGTATGTATGTATGTATGTATGTATGTATGTATGTATGTAAGCTGCGTGTGCCCAGATTGAGGAAGCAGTTTTGTCACACAAGTTCAACACGTTATACGCTGGTCACAAGCTAACAAGGTCAGGTAGTGATATTTCGCCCACTTGCTCGTAAACCTATTAGTTCCTGCTCACCCTGCTCTTCGCTTTTCCTCCTCTCTCCGAAGGGCTGCAGCCTTCTGGAGCTGACTCAGGCGAGAGGCGTCCAGGGCCCAAATAGGGGTCACACCTGCTGTCGAGAGAGTCCTCTGCATAAAAATGCTCTTAAATTTTTTTTAAATCAGCATAATGGCCAATGGACTTAACAAAGCGTGACTTGCCCAGGCTGCACTGGGGCAACTCTGGCAGTCATCTGTAACTCGACCAGTTAACGTCCCGAACGTGCCTGTTCGCAGAGATATTAGCAAACGTTTCAAGGATGTGGCTGTCAGATGTCATTAGCCAACGCTTGCTTACCCAACCATTTGCCTAACTGGGAGGAGGGCATGACCACGGCGTATAGGCGTAGAATTTGGGGTGGGCAGGAGTGTCACAGTTTGTTCCCTGTAATAGCCACATGTCCCGAGCTGTGCAGACATTTATCAAATGACTGGAGAAAAGCTGGCACATGACTACTGGGCTACAGAGACGTGGAAAGGGAGCTTCTCTGAGACTGCGACTGAACATGCAAGTCATGCAAGTCTTCTCTAGTGTGGAAACTCCCCAAACCAGACAGGTCTACTGCCTAGAATAGGATGGAGGATCGAGTCCAGTCACTGAGCCCTAGCACTTGCCATGTGAACCATAAGGCCCTGAACACTGGAAATTCAGCGTCAGGACGCTCAATCAGATGCCCTGCAGCTCGGAAGCACCTGATTGCGCGAAAGGCTGGTGGTGGTTACTTGGGCAAAGAGAGTGCGACTCGAAACTCGAGTTTCTCGGATTTAGGAAATCCGATCTTTAGACAGTTTCTACACAGCGTTGGATTTTACTTATAAACAGTCAGCTGCTTGTTCTAAGTTTGAAAAGGGTCAGGTAGGTGTTGTACAAAATGACTGAGAAAGTGCTAGGCAATGCAACGAAAACAAGTATAAAACCAAATCAAGCCTCAGTGCTCATTTAGCTAGTCCTCGCCAAACAAATAAAAAACATACAAAAAATGCCAGTACTAACTTTTGAGATTAAAGCATCAATCTTGGGAAGAATTTTCTGCAAATGTTATCCTCTCCGATACATGATTTGCCAAGTGACTAGGTGAAAGGTCCTTTTGGGGGACTGTAGTTAGGGCTACTTACCACACTCATACACACAATATCGCAATATGGGAACTCCCCAATATCAGGACTAAATAAAACTCAACCACAACAAAGTAGTGTTTGCCAATGTGAATTTTCTTTGCCATGAGAGACCCATGTGTTAAGCAGAAGGAATTTTTGTTGTTGCTGTTTTTCTCATTGCTTAGGTTTAAAGACTCTTGCTTTTCTTGCTTTCAATATAGAATTCTTTTGGCCAGGGATTCCTAAAGATGGGGAACTATCAAGATTGAGGCAAAAGGAAGGCTTTTAAAAAATAGGTTGTTTCACGTGCTTTTCCTTTTGCTATGTTTGGAGGCAGAAGAGGGGGCCACAGGCATGAGCCCTCCCAGTGAAATGAGCCCCCGAATGATGTGTTCACTTTTATGTTCAATCGAAATATTCTTTTCTTCTTCAAAGATGAAGACCATTTAAGACAATGGGGCCAAATAATCTAAAGAAGGATCAAGCTGATCTCGGTCCCTGCGAACTTTTACCCTTCCTTTAATTCTTAGGAGTGAACATCTGTGTTTGGAGCCAATGTCTGAAAGTAATAAAGACAATTAGAGCATTTTATTTTTTCTCGGGGAGGGGGAGTTGGGTGCCAGTGTGCAGAGGTTAAATCTTTGTCTATGACACTGCTTTTCAGGATGAAACTAGTGGAATAACATCCACTAAGCCTTGCTGCTTCTCAGGCCCTGAGGAATGGAGTGTAGTAATTATGTACTCTCAAGCTATAGGTAATTCATATGCTTCTTCCCCATCTCTATTAGTCTGTGGGCATTTAAAAAACGATCCTATCATATGTCACCTATACACCAGGAACAGAAGACAGTCTGCCTCTCTTCAACCTTGTTTGGGGTTTACTTTCAGGTGTGATGACTATTAAATTAGGTTCCGGAATACGTTCTCACTCTCTCATCAGTTTTGTGAAGGCACTTCCCTCTTTCATTGACCTAAAAACAAGCTAAAGTCAAACCACACCCCAACCTTGACAAAACACTAATACTCACTACATGTTTGTCAATTTTTTGAAAAGTGTTTCAACCTTTAGTGTGTAAAACTGCAAAGTCCACTAATCTCAAGCCCATTCAAAAGGGTCAAAGATCTGAAAGAATAAGATATTGCACATATAACCAATTAGAGAAATTTATCTCCAAAACAAATGTCAACAGTGAAATAACACATTTTCTCAATACATGTTGTCCTTATGGCACTCTGTTGTGGGTTTTTGATGATCCAAAGCTTGTCTCTTGGAAAGGATATACCTGCGATCTTGAACGAGCAAACCTATTACATATGCATGCAGAAAACTCCATAACAACTTAAAACTTTTGGGTGAAGTTAAGGTTGAAAAGTGACAAAATATCTCTCCATATCTCTATCCCTCTGTATGTATCTCCTGGAATCACAATTGCAGTGAAACTTTTTTCCTAATGGAGGTCATTTGGAAAAGCCATCCTATTTTTAATGTTTTAAAATTTGTAGAAGGGGATGTGTCTAGTAATCAGAGTGTGAAACCTTAAAATGAGGGTAGAGTTTTCCTGTCAACTGGATACTGGATAGCTTCCCTGCATGTCATCACTCAAATGTCGACACAGAAACATTAGCTTGCAGTTGAATCATTCTACATTTAATCACATATGTGCACACATAGAAGACTGTTATCACTCATCATTTCTCCTTGATGTTAAACATGTGTTGGGAATTTTGGAACTCTGACTTCTCCAGGTCATTCATATTTGTGACTTTGTTCTTACACATGCAGTTTAGAAACCTACAAGGTGATAACTAGGTTATTCTTCTTCTGTTCCGTTTTTTTTTTTTTTTTTTTGCTGTTAATAACTCTGTCCTTCCTTTCCTCTGCCTCACTGACTCCCCCAACCCCAGCATTCTGTCAAGCAGTAGGCTGTAAAATAGTTATCCAGACCAGCAGCCAGGCAAGTGCCGTTTGAGAGTAATTTCTGCCCCAAGCGTTTAGCCCAGGGCAAAGCAAGCGTGCTCTCTAACTGATCAACCTGGATATTTCATTATTCATTAATTTACTGTTTAACCAAATCCCACTCATTATCAGAGGCAACGCTTGGCAGAGCCCAGCGAACAGTAGCAGTTGGTGTCAGGCGTGGAGAATTGGCCCATTTGATCCTGGGCTGTTTTATTATTCAACACCACTGACTGAGAAAAAGGTCCATGAATAATAAAGAGCCAAAGCGTGTTTGAACTGAGAAGCATGACACAGCCTTACAAAACAGCAGTTAGAAAATTAAAGGCAAGGTGGCCCAGACTTTGCATTTTTTATCTTGGCTATGGGCACAGACATTTATATCCCTACATTGTTTTCAATGATTTTTTTTTCAAGTCTTTAAGACAGAGACATTTGTTTCAGTTGCACCCTTTCAAAACAGGCCATTGAAGAACTCAGTAGCAAACTTACACAGCAAGAAACAAACATGCCTCCAGATGGGAACTTGAAAATGTAATTTCTAACCTTATAATCAGTTAGGTCCTTTGTGGCCCTTCTCAGCTATAGGGAAGATTTGGGTGATTTTAATTCTCCTTTGGGCCTGCCATCATCCATACCCTGGGTTGTTTTAATAATATAATTCATCATGCCAATCAAACACATGTTATATTCCTTTTCTATCCAGCTGATTCCTTGACAAGTCTTTGGGTCCATAAGTACCTGGCCACACAGGGCATATAGCAAGGAGTTTATGGGCCTTATAGGTAATATTTAAGGTCTCATTAATACGAAAGAAGGGCTTATGAAATATATATGGATGGAGGCAGTAGAAGCACCTTTTCTGAATCTACACAGGCAACAGTGGTCATGAGTTCTCAGGCTCTGGTTAGGTCTGTAAGTGTACAGTTGAATTGAATACACTTGTTGGATCTATTAGTGGCAGGCCTGAAAGTATGGTGTCTGTAGGACTGATCTATCCTGTCATTTGTTCTACTCATGCATCTTTTTAATCCATTGCTTTACAGTCCTTGAATAAGTATGATGGAACTTAAAACTGTAATGATAGCAATACCTTTTTAATGTTTCCTTCTACTACCTAGTAACATTTATCCACACACAGCTTTACTTAGGCAGAAAAAATAGACTGCAGGAGCTATGGCTCTTTTATTTAGATAAACAATAGCTGTGTAGGAAAAAGTTTCTGACTACCAACAAAGTCCACATGGGCTACCTATACCCATCAAAAATAATATATAGCTGGGCATGGTGACACACACCTGTAATCCTAGCTACTCTGGAGGCTGAGACAGGAGAGTTGCTTGAGCCCAAGAGTGCAAAACCAGCCTGGGCAACATGGTAATTACTCCTGTCTCAAAAAAAAAAAAAAAAGGTAATATATATATAACCTTAATAACTCAGCCAGGTAGAATGGCTTGGGCGCTAAATACTTAGAATGACATGTAAAAGCTCCTGTTCAAAGGTGGTAGTAGTGGTGAAACCAAATTTCAAGTGATTTTTAATACTGGCATTTGTAAACCAATGCTGAAAGCACTAGAGGGATGTTAACGTTTTTTACCTCAGGACATTCGCTTGCTTATATGGTTTGGCTGCGTCCCCACCCAAAGCTCACCTTGAATTGTAATAATCCACACTTGTCAAGGGCAGGGCCTGGTAGAGATAATTGAATCATGGGGGCAGTTTTCCCCATACTGTTCTGGTGGTAGTGAATAAGTCTCACAAGATCTGATGGTTTTATAAATGGGAATCCCCCTGCACAAGCTCTCCTGCCTGTGCCATGTAAGACATGCCTTTGCTTCTCCTTTGCTGATTGCCATGATTGTAAGGTCTCCCCAGCCATGCTGAACTGAATTCATTATACCTCTTTCCTTTATAAATTACCCAGTCTTCGGTATGTCTTTATTAGCAGTTTGAGAACAGACTAATACACTTGCCTTGGATGGGTTTGGAAACTGTTGTTAATATGTTGAATTTAAAATAGGATGCAATATTAGCTTGGAAAGGGTTCTTTTAACATCATAAGATGTTAAAGAATGACCTTTCCTGCCAGGCACGGTGGCTCAACCCTGTAATCCCAGCACTTTGGGAGGCCGAGATGGGCGGATCACGAGGTCAGGAGATCCAGACCATCCTGGCTAACACGGTGAAACCCCGTCTCTACTAAAAATACAAAAAACTAGCCGGGGGAGGTGGCAGGCACCTGTAGTCCTAGCTACTCGGGAGGCTGAGGCAGGAGAATGGCGGGAACCCGGGAGGTGGAGCTTGCAGTGAGCTGAGATCTGGCCACTGCACTCCAGCCTGGGCGACATAGCGAGACTCTGTCTTAAAAAAAAAAAAAAAAAAAAAAAAAAAGAATGACTTGTCCAACATCATGCATGTAACTCTTGACAGAACTGCAAATACAACTTTGGTTTCAAAGTGCTCTTTCCTCTACAATAGATGTTAGAGCTTAGGTTTCTATTTTAGATATTAGTGTCAATTATTTTCTACATAACTTTCTATAGTTTTGAAGGAAGAGAGCTTAAAAAAATTCTGATCCCATTGGACTGGAGTATAGTATTTTTAAACTCATAACTTTTTACTTTTATTTTTTATTTTTAAAATTTCAACTTTTATTTTAGATTACGAGTTACCTACACAGGTTTGTTACGTGGGTATATTGCAAGATGCTGAGGTTTCGGGTATGACTGAACCCATCATCCAGGTAGTAAGCATAGTTCCTAGTAGGTGATTTTTCAACCTTGACTTCCTCAATCCATTTTATTTATTTATTTATTTATTTATTTATTTATTTATTTATTTATTTATTTATGACAGAGTGTTGCTCTGTCACCCAGGCTGGAAGTACAGTGATGTGATCTCGGCTCGCTGCAACCTCTGCATCCTGGGTTCAAATGATTCTACTGCTTGAGCCTCCCGAGTAGCAGAGATTATAGGCGCCCTCCTCCACACCTGGCTAATTTTTGTATTTTTAGTAGAGGCAGGCATCCACATGTTGGCTAGGCTGGTCTCAAACTCCTGACCTCAAGTGATCCATCCACCTTATACTCATCAAAAGTAACATATAGCCGGGAGCCACTGTGCCTGGCCTTCCCTCCCTCCCCCGTCTTGTTTTCCTCAGTGTTTATTGTTCTCATCTTTATGTAAATGTATACCCAATACTTAGCTCTCACTTGTGAGGATATGAAGTATATTTGGTTTTCTGTTTCTGTATTAATTAAGTTAGAATAATGGCCTGCAGGTGCATTCATGTTGTTGCAAAGGACATGATTTTGTTCCTTTTTATGGCAGCATAGTATTCCACCATGTATATGTACCACATTTTCTTTATTCAGTTCACTGTTGATGGGCATCTAGGTTGATTCCATGTCTTTGCTATTGTGATTAATGCTTCAATGAATATTCAGGGACATATGTATTTTTCATAGAATGATTTATTTTTCTTTTGGGTACATATATCCAGTAATGAGATTGCTTGGCCAAATGGTAGTTCTACTTTTAGTTCTTTTTTGTTGTTGTCCCAGATTTATTGAAAATAATACAGCATTGCAGAAGAGATTTAAACAGGTCCCCAAGGCATTTTGAAATTCATCCCAACTGTAGGCTGAGTGACCTGCAGGTTGGACAGACTGCCGAAGTCCAAAAGTTTCAGCATTTTCTTAGTGGCAGGATCTACTTCAATGATCCCCTGATCCAGGGCTGAGACCTCAGGAACATAATTGTCTTTCCTTTCTCTCACCTCCTCCTGCAGCTTGATGGAGATACCTCTTACTGGGCCTCTCTGAATCTGCTTCATCTGATGGGTGATATAGCCTACTATCTTGTTGTGGAGCTTCTTGCTGGGGATAATGGTGATCTCCTTGCACATGCACTTGTTCGATTGGAAGTCGTTGCCCAGGTGCATATAGTACTTTTCTATGATGATGCAGGCAGCCTTCTTCATGGTTTTGGTGAAAACGCAGCCCATGTTGGTGGATCCTTGGTAAAAGAGGTAGTTCTTTGAGAAATCTCCAAACTGCTTTCCACAGAGGTTGAACTAATTTAAACTCTCACCAACAATGTTTAAGTGTTTCCCTTTCTCCATAGCCTCACCAACATCTGTTATTTTTTTACTTTTTCATAACAGCCATTCTGACTGGTATGAGATGATATCTCATTTTGGTTTTGATTTGAATGTCCCTGATGATTAGTGGTTTTGAGCATTTTTTAAATATGTTCATTGGCTGCTTGTATGTCTTCTTTGAGAAGTGTCTGTTCATGTCCTTTGTTCACTTTTTAATGGGGTTATTTGATTTTTGCTTATTAAATTGTTTAAGTTCCTCATCGATTCTGAATATTGGGCCTTTGTTGGATGTATATTTGTGAATATTTTCTCCCATTCTGTAGATTGTCTGTTTACTCCTGAGTACATTATTTTTAAAAACAGATACTTTATAATGGATACTCTTTTGGTACACAATTTTTGGCATTACTTGCAAGAAGAGGGAAGAATTTTTCCTCCAACTTGGTTGGTATTGGAAAGTCAGGTTAATAAGATAAAGAACCCTGTTGTTTTCCTTCTCAATATGGGAGACCAAGTTATTCGCCTACTATTATAAATAAAAGTTAGTATAAGTTATTATAACTAAGTATGAACATGATTGAAACTTATGACAGATAAAGATAATGCTTTGACTTCTCAAGTCATAATACTGGCCCTGATTAAATCCACACCCTTGGGTTTGCCCACATGTGAAGAACGCTTGAAGTGAAGAAAATTAGATAAATATCAAACGTTCATCCACTTGAGAATCACAAGGTCCTTGTTCTCCTTTTATTTTTTTCTAACCTTGCTCTAGGTTGAATTGAATTTTTATCAATTCAGTATCTTGAATTGATCCAGATATTGAATCTTTTGCAAAGTGAGATGTGATCTAGGACTTTTAAGATTCTCGGGTACCACTTTAAGTCTTTGGGATTTAGAACTTCAAAGGGTTGGGAAGAACAGCGCATGGGAGGAACTCGTCTTCATAATCCATTTAGAAGAGAAGGTCTGTTGAACATTTGGAAGGGGAAAAATTTGGCATTTTTTCTGGACTTCGTGAACCATAAAGACAAAGAGGCTTAGTATAAGTATCATTTCACCTGAGAAAATGTCCTTTCCTGACTCCTCTACCTGTTATAATTACTCCTTTTTAACTTCTCTATCAACTATTCTATTGCTGGCTGCACATTAGAATCACCTAATTAAAAAATAAATATTAGTGCCCCAAGCCCCATCCTCTGCTTTATTTGATCTGGGACACTGATATTGCTTCAAAAAATCCCTAGATGATTCTGATGTGCAACTGGCATAGCAAAACAGTGCCGTATGTTCCCAGAGCACTTTATTTCATAACTGGACACTTACTCTGTTGTCCCATAGTTCTTTAAAATTCTATCTCCCTGGTCGCTTCATATGATAAACTGAGTATAAAGACCATGTCTTAGTCAACTTACATAAGACATAACCTCTAGGAGTTGCTTGCTCATTGAGTTCTCCTCCTCCTTCTCCTCCTCCTCCTTCTCCTCTTCTTCTTCTCCTCCTCCTTCTTCTCCTCCTCCTCCTCCCCCTTTTCCTCCTCCTCCTCCTCTCCCCCTTCTCCTTCTCCTTCTTCTGATGGAGTCTCACTCTGTTGTCCAGGCTGGAGTGCAGTGGCACGATCTCGGTTCACTGCAACCTCCACCTCCTAGGTTCAAGCAATCCTCCTGCCTCAGCCCCACTAGTAGCTGGGATTACAGGCATGTGCCACCATGCCCAGCTAGTTTTTGTATTTTCAGTAGAGATGGGGGTTTTGCCATGTTATCCAGGCTGGTCTCGAACTCCTGACCTCAGGTAATCCACCCGCCTCAGCCTCCCAAAGTGCTGAGATTACAGGCATGAGTCACTGCGTCCGGCCTAATTGAGTTCTTTTTAAAAATCCCCAACACATTCTACTGAACAATCACCAAGTTCTACAATCTGGGGCTACATCAGAAAATAAGACAGACCTGGTCCTTTACCTTAGGAAATTTACAGTATTTTTTCCTTGAGGGCAAGTATGTTGTCCTTGCATTTGCAAATCTATCTAGGGTTCACTAATAGCTCACCAAGAAGCATCACAGTAGAACAAATAATTGTTAAGTGCTTTCTGTTTGCTAGCCACTGTGCTAGGTCTTGGCTACAAGAGGGCAGATGAACCAAGCTACAGAGGTCTTGATTTGGACATACTGTTTTATCTGCCCTTAGGACTGACCCATTCTGTGTTTTCTAAAACTTGTATGTTTGTGAAATTTTCATTTAAACTCCACTTACTTGACATACTAAATCACAAAGATTTTTAAAATCTAAAAGATTTCTACAAATTACTAAAAAATCATATGGTTTCAGTGCCTACCCCTGCACTCTAAATGGTAAATAGAATGAGTAGATGTTTGTAGATTGCTTCAATTTCAGTTTTACCCCAAGTAGGACACAGTACACTTTTTGGGTAATAATGAACATAAAATGTATATCTGGTTATTTCAATATGGTATGTGTCATCTTCATTTCCTTCTAAATCAAAGACAAGTATCCATTATGCAGAGAAAATAATTAGAACATATTTGCCTTTCACTTTATGAAGTACTTTCATTAGTTTAAATAACATCATCTGATTTGATCCTTGCACCAAGTCTGAGATGTAGGATGGTTGCCAAAGCACTTCTCTTGATTTTATAGTGAGAAAACTTAGGCTCAAGTTGACACTGAAGCTCACCTTGCAAGATAGTGGCAGAGCTGATAAGTTCAATGCTCTTTCTGTCATCCCATGCTGCTATAAATGTAAGTATGCATCTATAGGCATCATATAAATATGCAAATACCAAGTTTTGCTAAAGTACTTGAAAAGCAAAAACAAAAAATCTAGTACATTAATGTGTTATAGCATAATATATATTTTAACAGCTTATTAGTTTGCATTAGCTAGAGAAAGATGTGCTTCTCACATTTGTGCAAAATTTGAACTATCGAATATTTTTAAAAGGATGAAGATTTATCTCTTTCAAGTATATAAAAGAAGTGGACCTGCAATAATTAAAGATTCCTTTTAGAGGTTCTTAGAGTGCTTACTTTGGTTAATACTTAAGAATGTTTTGTAATTATACTCTCAATTATCTGTGTGTAAATGGGTGTTCCTCAAGTACTTGAGGATGCTAACAACAGTGTATTCTCTTAAACAGTCTACATATGCTCCCTATAAACTTTATTTACACTACAGATTTGTTCAGCAAGTCTTTTGTCTGTTGATATGGTAACGGAAAACTTCTGCTTAGCCAGACTTTCAGTAGATCAGAAATTCTGATTTAAGGTGAGTCCGAATTAATGAGGTTTTACTTTATTTGCAATTTAATAGGTGTTGCCCCATATATCTGTCTTTACATACATGTATAACTTTATTAATATATATATTTTTATACATTTAACAGTACTTTGCAGAGCTACTGACTTGATTTATCAATGAACCTGAGAAATTTCAAATTATTTTATAGCTTCTTAGCATAGATTTGCCTTAGTCTGTCTGTAGCTGTGGAGGAAAAATTCTGTTTCCTTAAGTCCTTTTATGAGGGTGCCAAAAGGTATAAAAATATGAAGCCATTTAATAGCCAGGCTCTTTGAAACTACCAAGCACACACAGTGTGCGTGCTAAGTTTAATCACAGTGATGGATTTACACATAATGTCTCAATTCCAGACTCCCTCATTAGTGCAGTCAATCTTGAAATTCTCCCCGGTGAGAAGGGTGAAGGTGACTTCAACACCCGTGAGAGGACGGCTGGATATTGACAACACCCAGAAAAAGACAGTGGGAAAAATCTCTACCATATGAGGCTATAATCCTAGCTGTGGTCAATGTGTTGAAAGCTTTATATTTCCTGACCACAGGATCTTTCTATAAAATGAACAGGGAGGAGGGATATTCCTAGGATTAGCCAGCTGGCTATTCCTATATGCTTATTAAAATTTCTGGAAGAAATGGTGGGGCCTTTAAACCCTTTTACAATAAGATGACTATATCCGTTTGAGAAATTATAAGCTTTTCTCTCCTCCAACTATTTCATGCAAGAGGGCAGAATAAAATATTTTCAAACTTAAAATTTGATAGTTGCAGCAAAGAAATGGGAATATAGAAAATGGTGGTAAAAACAGCAGTAGCAGCAGAAGCAAGGAGAGAATCCAGATGTCACCTTTGCGGGAAGTCTTTTTCTCCTCTGAGGACCCGCAGGTCAGGCTTTTAAATTTTGGGCAAAACACAGTTTTATTCCATGCCATACAGAGTGTGGAGACAGCCTTGTCTTTTGGAGGCTGCATTTGGAACCTGCTGCCTCTTTTATTCAACACCCACGTGTTATTCCTCTAGCTTGCTGAGTGAATCCCTGCACAATTGTGGCATTAAAGAAAGCAAAGCACTGGCAGTGTATTTGGCCTCTTTGTTTAGGAGAAGAAAACCAAGTAACTTAACACTTAACATTCATCAGAAAACACTGGGTCATCAGGAACACTGTAGAAATAGCATTAGAATTGCGTCCCTTTTATAAGAAATCCTCAGGGTGTTTAGTCAATAGTACCAGACGCCAGAATATTGTGTTTTATAGTCTTCTTTCTCCTCTTCCTTCTCCCCCTCCTCTCCTTCTTTTTGATAGAGATTTAGTAAGTAAAGCCAAGATGTGCGTGTGCACACACACACACACCCACACTCTCTCTCTCTCCCCCTCTGTGTGTGTGTGTCCCTGAATATATAAGTAGATCTCCATTTCCTTCTTCCTCTCCCTCTACTTTAAATAGATCACTAAGCCAACCAGATCTTCATTTTCAGATGAGGGCTCTCAGGATATACATAGAGGATATCCAGTGAACCTTCAGTATCTTGACATTTTATCATTCCATTTGAGACTGTGTATTTTGTTCTAATTGATATTTTCAGAACTTGATTGGGGCCTTGAATGAACTTGAAGGAAAATCTTTTGTTGAAAAGTATAATTAAAACAATAGTTTATATTTGTTTAGCTTTTGTACAGTTTATAGTGTGCCTTCATACATTTTATTTAATTCCCCATAACAATTTATCTAATATATTATGAACTACTTAGAATTAGTTAAGCAGAGGGCTGTTGAGGAAAGTTAATAGGCTTGTTCAGTGGCTGGGCGCAGTGGATCAAGCCTGTAATCCCAGCACTTTGGGAGGCCGAGACGGGCGGATCACGAGGTCAGGTCAGGAGATGGAGACCATCCTGGCTAACACGGTGAAACCCCGTCTCTACTAAAAAATACAAAAAACTAGCCGGGCGAGGTGGCGGGCACCTGTAGTCCCAGCTACTCCGGAGGCTGAGGCAGGAGAATGGCGTAAACCCGGGAGGCGGAGCTTGCAGTGAGCTGAGATCCGGCCACTGCACTCCAGCCCGGACGACAGAGCGAGACTCCGTCTCAAAAAAAAAAAAAAAAAAAAAAAAAAAATTGACTTGTTCAGCAATAAGAAACTAAAGAGATTTAACCTGACCTTCTGGAAGTCTTCTAATTGCCATTGGACATCCTGCCACACCAGAGTCCTCTAAATCGTAATAGACAATCCACACTTATCAATTTGACTACAGTAATTTAGGTGGGTCATGAAAGAATGAATTAGCATATTTTAAAAGGGTGTGTATGTCTGAATTAGCATATTTTTAAAGGGATGTGTGTATAAGGGACCCAATTCTAATTCTACTCCTAAAGTGTTCCTGATGACCCGGTGTCTTCTGATGAATGTTAAGTGTGTTTCCAACCCTCTGGTTTCTGGGGGTGAGGTGTATATATGCAAGTCATGGGTGGTAGTGCAAGATGAAGAGAGGGCACTGAGTTTTAGAAAGATGTCTGCTTTCTGGCATTTAATCATCAGGATTTAAGAGCATGAAAAGACAAAGAATATGTTAAATGATTGTCCGAAGGGGGAATGAGGAAAGGAATATAAGGATGGAAAAGAAAGCAAGATAGGACAGAATGGAGAAATAAAGGAAAGAATAGATTAACAAGTGGGAAGGTAAGTGAAACAGCTGGTAATACCACTGTTCTTTCTGACTGAAGGCTAATTTTGGGACCCTCAAAGATGATGTTGAAATTGACTCAGCCAGATATTTAACATGAGTTCGAGACAAGAAAAGGCTTCCTTCACTCTAAATATCTCTTCTACCTCATTCTTGAATGCCAGAAATTCTCTTAACATGAGGCAAAGTTTTTCAGTTCTTTATTACAAATTAAAGATTTTTAAAGCACAAATCTATAGGTAAAAGAGTACGTTAGTAAAAATAATTTTCTGTCAAAATATAAAGGGTAATTTCAGCTTATTTTTTGTTTGGATATACGAGTTGTATTCACAGTAAAATATTCTTTGTATTTTCAATAATGAGGTGGAGCTACCACTACACAAAAAATGAATGGAGTCACTGGAGACTCTAAAGAGATATTTTACAATTTGCACCTGGTTATATCTATGCACTTGCATATGGGCAAACAGGTTATTTATAGAGATGTCTTAGTGAATGTGATATGTGTAATTAGACAGTTTACTTTGTAGTAGCCTTTCTGATCATCTCTCAAAGGTATACATCTCAGATATATAGTCAGATGACGGATTTAGAGAGTGATGGTTTTTCTAAACAAAAGAGAAATTCCAAACCCTAGAGAAAGATTCAGAAAACTTTGTCTTGCTGGTAAATATTTTTATAAGTCTGAGCAAATGATTCAATTAATTTCAACATAGAAAACTTTACTATATAGAGTGCAATGCACTAGCTTCGGCAGAGGATAACAAGGTGAAGAGACACAGCTTTCTAGATCCAAAAGAACATAAAGTTGAGTTAAGGAGGCAATGCTATTTCTTAAGTTGGACAAGATGAAGAGAAATAAAAAAATGTATAATTTAAAGCTAAGTTGAATTTCCCTTCCCTTCTCTTTCCTTCTCTTCTCCCTACCTTCCATCCTTTCATCCGTCCTCTTTTTAAATTTCTTCTCACATGGTTTTTTTCCTTGAGTGCCAGCTTTATTTTTACTCAAAGCAAGTCAGCAAGTCTGGCATTCATCAGTTTAGCAGAGATAATCCTTAGTTCCTAGAAAGGCTGATTTTTTTGTTGTTGTTGTAATGAAATCAAGAAAACAAAGGCCTAGCATTCCAGGTTTATACATGCCAATGTATCCAAGTAAAAGAGGGAAAAGGCATGAATCTTCAAGTAAAAAGTACTAGATAATTAGAGATAGGTGACTTTACTCTAACTTCAATTACTAGCTACTTGTGGCTTTAAGGGACTGTATCTTAGTTTATTCATTTATAAAATGGAAATATGATTTTATACTTGCCTCCTAGAGTTGCTATGATGGTTAGTATAATTAATATATGAAAAAATGTTCTGTTTCAGTGCTACAAATGTTAGTTTACTAGGAGCCTGGATTTTTTCCTTAACTAACATAGCACCTCACGTGAAATGGAAAATAAAAAGGAACCCTATTCTGTATTTTGCATGTGAAAGAAGAGGGACATAAATTGCTTTCGTTAAGGTTGCACATAATGAAAGCAAAGACAGGAAAGCAAATCACCTTTATGTGTTTTATTGTCTTAGCTGGAGTGGGTTGAATTTTGTCCTTCAAAATATATGTTTAAGTCCTAAACCTTGGCATCTGTGAAGGTGACCTGATTTTTTTTTTTTTTTTTTTTTAAGAGTTTTGCAGATATAATTAAGGTAAGGATCTTGAGATGAGATCATCTGGGATTAGGGTGGGCCCTAAACTCAATGGTGAGTATCCTTAAAAGAGACACAAAAGAAGATGCAAAGAGACACAGAAAGAGAAGCCATGAGAAGACAAAAGCAGAAATTAAACTGCTGTGTCTTCATGCCAAGGAATGACAGAAATTGAGGAGAGTCACCAGAAGTTAGGAGAGAGGCATAGAATAGGTTCTCTCCCAGAATCTCCACTAACATCTTATGTTCAGACTTCTGGATTTCAGAATGGTGAGAGACTACATTTCTGTTGTTTTAAGCCACCCAGAAGATTCTAATGTGAACTAAGTTTCAGACCTACTGCTTGAGCATTGAGGGAAACAAATTTACCAAACTAGAGCTCATTATTTCTACTTAATGTCTGGTAGGTTGTTTTATAGGAAACTCTCACCTTACTTGTAGGCATGATTGATGCCAAATTAGCTTCAGATAATGCTAAGAAAAATTTCATTTCAATGTCCTTTCAAGAAAATTAGCTCTAGAAATCAGATAATTTTATTGATAGGGTAATAAGTATATACTAGGGGAAGTTTCTGGTTTAGTTTGAGAATGTCATCTGACAAAATACATTAGATTTAGACCAAAATGTGTTACTTTTCATTTATTCTCTAAACCAGAACTTGTTGGAAGTAAGAACATTCTTTTCAGATTTAACTAATTTATCATTAATAAGCTGTGTTCTTCAGTACATGGTCCTGCCAAATGCTACATTAGAAAAAGTTTCTTTTGACTTGAAACCATTATCAGGATTTTCGTCTCTTACAGCTTTAAGATGCATGGTAAATGCTCTGAGAAATCTTGCAATAAAAAAACTATTTATCCCTGTTTAACAATTACTGAAATTTATTTGAAAATAGAAGGTTATTTTCCTTCTCTCATATAATATCGATGGATAATACACAAAATAAGTGATCTCCAGAAAACTGTTTTTTTTTTTTTTTTTTTTTTTTTTTTGAGACGGAGTCTCCCTCTGTCGCCCAAGCTGGAGTGCAGTGGCCGGATCTCAGCTCACTGCAAGCTCCGCCTCCCGGGTTTACGCCATTCTCCTGCCTCAGCCTCCCGAGTAGCTGGGACTACAGGCACCCGCCACCTTGCCCGGCTAGTTTTTTGTATTTTTTTTTTAGTAGAGACGGGGTTTCACCATGTTAGCCAGGATGGTCTCGATCTCCTGACCTCGTGATCCACCCTTGTCGGCCTCCCAAAGTGCTGGGATTACAGGCTTGAGCCACCGCGCCCAGCCCAGAAAACTGTTTTTTAAAAATATATATTATTAGAATTTTGTCTGGTTAAGAAGAGAATGTTAAATGAGACGGCTTGAGGGGTTCACATTTGACAAATCTGGGACAATTTGCCATCAAAATGAGTAAGGATAGTAATGGGTTATAACCCATGAAAAATATGAAAATTGATAATTCCGTACTAATAATCAATCGATTGATAATTAGGTAGAAGGAAAGGAGAAGAAAACTCTTCCTGGTTGTACGATGCCAAATAATAAATGTAGAGGGAGTGATAAGAGTTTTTAAAAATCACCATTTTGCAACCATCATTGTAAAAATTGATTTGGATGAGAGTCATCAATAGATCCTAAAATTAATGAATACAATATGATGGATGTCAAGTTATTTATATAATTTCAAGGCATGCACCCAACTGATTACTTATTAATTGTAAGAGAAAAATTCTTATCAGTAGAAAATGTTGACTACCACTGTTTCAACAAGTACCATGTGTCTCCTCATAAGAAGCCACTTAAACTTTGACACTCTGCTGTTTGAAACTTGGGAAAAAAAAATGCATAAGTTGAATTTAATCACAAAGAAACATCAGGTAAACCCAAATTTAGGGACAGTGTACAAAATAAGTGGCTTTCACTCTTCAAAAATATCAATGCTGTGAAAGATAGAGACTGGCCAAGGAACTCTTTCTTTCAGATTTTTAAAGACTTAAAACTAAATGCAATTTATAATCCCAGAATAGAAGCTGGATCCAAGAAAAAAATTGCTGTAAGGATTTATTGGAGAAACTGATATATATTAATCAATATAATCAATATATTAGAAAATAATGTTGCACAAATGTTTTCCAGTTTTGATATTTGTACCTTCATAAAGTGACATGATATGTGCAACTTATTCTTTTTAAAAATTATTATTATTTTTGAGACTGGATCTCATTCTGTTGCCCAGGCTGGAGTACAGTGGTATGATCATAGCTCACTGCAGTCTCAATCTCCAGGGCTCAACCATCCTCCCACCTTAGCCTGCCAAGTGGCTGGGACTTCAGGCCTGTACTACCACACCTGGCTAATTTTTCAAATTTTTGGTAGAGATGAGATCTCGCCATATTGCCCCGGTTGGTCTTGAACTCCTGAGCTCAAGCAATTATTCTGCCTTGGCTTTTCAAAGTGCTGGGGTTACAGGTGTGAGCCACTGCACCTGGCAAAATTAATATTACTTTTGAATGACAAATCATAATCATATGTATTTATAGGGTAAAATGTAATGCATATATATATGTATATATATACACACACACAGGGTAGAGCTTATTTTTAAATATTTTAGGAGAACATGAGAGAAGGAGAAAGGAAGGAAGGTAACAAAATGAGGTAAAATGGTGAATCTGTGTGAATGTGGGAATGATTTCTTCTGAAATCACTTGTGTAAGTTTGATAATATTTCTACATAAAAATGTTGTAGCCGGGTGCGGTGGCTCAAGCCTGTAATCCCAGCACTTTGGGAGGCCGAGGCAGGTAGATCACGAGGTCAGGAGATCAAGACCATCCTGGCTAACATGGTGAAACCCCGTCTCTACTAAAAATACAAAAAATTAGCCGGACGTGGTGGCGGGCGCCTGTAGTCCCAGCTACTCGGAGGCTGAGGCGGGAGAATGGCGTGAACTCGGGAGGCGGAGCTTGCAGTGAGCTGAGATCCGGCCACTGCACTCCAGTCCGGGCGACAGAGCAAGACTCCGCCTCAAAAAAAAAAAAAAAAAAAAAAAAAAAAAAAAAGTTGTAAAAAGTGGAAAAAGCATTTTTTTTTTCCCCAGAAAGAATTTCCTGCTGCTAAAGAGAGGAAAATTGAATTATGCATTTGGACTGTGTTTCTACAACTAATAACTTTTCATCTCTCACTAGTAAATAAGAGTAACAGGCTTAGATGCTGTCATTTATTTACATTAAATACAAAAAACTAGCAGTGTTGAAGGTTCACATTGGTCAAACAACATAGCTCACACGTTTGTAATATGTAATATTATGTTTTCAGCATAAACATATAATGCAAGATACTCTACAATGGGTTAGGCCTAGGTCAGATATCATTTTGTTTAATATGCAAACACAAAAATCTTGATTGAAAACTTGATTTGTGACCATTTGGTAGAATTTTCTCTCTTTAAAAATGATCAAATGGAGTTATTTGAAATATATATAAAGACACTTTATAAGGATACAAAAATATTAAGAATAATTAAATGCTCATAATAGAATGAAATAGATGTACTTACTAAATCATTAAATTACACACAACTGTAGACAAAACAAACTTTTTTTCTTTTTTGAGACGGAGTTTTCCTCTTATTGCCCAGGCTGGAGTGCAATGGCGCGATCCCGGCTCTGCGCGATCTCACTGCAAACTCTGACTTCCCGGGTTCAAGCAATTCTCCTGCCTCAGCCTCCCGAGTAGCTGGGATTACAGGCATGTGTCACTACGTCAGGCTAATTTTGTATTTTTAGGAGAGACAGAGTATCTCCATGTTGGTCCGGCTGGTATCGAATTCCCAACCTCAGGTGATCCGCCCACCTTAGCCTCCCAAAGTGCTGGGATTACAGACGTGAGCCACCGCGCCCGGCCCGACAAAACGAACTTTAAGTAATATTTGGTAATAGTGATATTATAGTTCTGTGTTATTTCTTCATTTCTTCCCACCAAAGCCAGCAGCAGATGTGGCTAGAAAAACATCTCTGCTGTGGTTCACGTCCAGACACTCAAATTTTCTTTTTTTTCCTTGAGACAGAGTCTTGCTCTGTCACCCAGGCTGGAGTGCAGTGGCTGGATCTCGGCTCACTGCAAGCTCCACCTCCCGGGTTCATGCCATTCTCCTGCCTCAGCCTCCCAAGTAGCTGGGACTACAGGCGCCCGCCACCTCGCCCAGCTAGTATTTTTTTTTTTTTTTTTTTTTTGTATTTTTGTAGTAGAGACGGGGTTTCACCGTGTTAGCCAGGATGGTCTCGATCTCCTGACCTTGTGATCCGCCCGCCTCGGCCTCCCAAAGTGCTGGGATTATAGGCTTGAGCCACCGCGCCCGGCCACTCAAATTTTCTACTACCGCCGGAGTCCACATCAGTCCATGCCCATGTACCCATGTTGATGTTTTGCATCTTACAGCGGTCCATAGAGGCCTTGTCACGCTTCTGTCATACTTATATATGAATTATGTAGAATTCTTTGTCTCTCTGCCTGCGACAACAAAGTTTAGCATTTGAAGTGCAAAATCCTTATCTACTGGTATCTGTTTACTGGTAAATAAAGCCTTATCTGCTGGCTTTAGCTATTTGCTTCCTATCTCCTACTACCTGGATTCATGTTAATGCTGGAAATGTGATTAGCCTCCCATTTGGTACTTGTTTGGTTATTCTATAGCTGCCTAGAAACACTTTCTTTTTCTATTCTTTCTTTTCTTTTCTTTTTTTTTTTTTCTGTAGCTATGGGGAGACTTTGTAGATATTCCTGGATTTTAGGGGTGGGAAACAGAACAAATTTCAGGCTGAGCACTAGTTAAAAAGTGTCTCCCCCACTACTCAGAAGTAATTTACTTTATTGTTACTTCCTGTGTTTTGCTATCAACAACCCCCCGTGACATCAGCAGCCCTTGGTTAAAAGCTGTTCACTGATTCCTTGACAGGCTTTTGCTGTTTAACTGTTTCAGGCTCACTTAAGTATGTCATATACACACGCCTCCCAGTGATTTCATTGGGTTTTCCCATGAAAAAGGTCCTAGATCTAAACTAAAATCTTCAAAGACACACCCTGTTTTAAAAAGTAGCAGGTTTAGAATTTAGCTAGAGGAAAAAAATGTGAAAATGCACAGAACCCATGGGGCTCTCTTGAAATTCTTTACTGTCAAGATTTCATCATAACATAGGACACAGCTGGGTAGTACAGTGGGAATAGGAAATTTATGATTGAGAAGGGGGAACATGGTTTTATTTTCTGCCTCTCTATAAACATTCTGATCCCTGTCTTGTTCCCTGACAACTAAGGATTGTACAATTGTCCAAGCCTCCACCAAAGAGTGATTTCTGCCGTATCTGAGTCAGTGCTGTAGCAGCATCAGTCAGAACATAGCCATTAGCAGGAACTGTCACAAATGTGGAGGCAGCAACATGGTAAGAGAGAGTCTCCCTTCAGCAGCAGTAGTTCCTTGGTGTCTCCATAAACATAGCCTCCTATCAGGTTGGCTTACAGGTTGCCACAGTGTTTACAGATTGTCCTGGAAATGAAATGTCATGTGAGGAGGATCCTGGGGTGCCGCTCTTGAAGTGAATTCAATATGAAAATTTAAAGTGATATGAGATCTTAGTACAAATCAAAAACCTATGCAGAATTATAGATGAAAGGAAGTTAGTACTGTAAATTATGTTATCACAGATGGGGAACATTTATATCAATCATTAGGGCTAGAGGATGAATTTATATAGGGTTAATTGATGAGCCACATTAAAAAAAAAGCTAATGTAGATAATAGATGAGTAGAGAATAGTACTCCTGGTGTTTGGGCCTGTAGCTGTCTTCTGGGTCATAGCAGGTAATAGTCAGGAAATTATTTTTAACTGTGTGTGTAAGAAAATGCTGACTACCTTTTCCTCTAGACATCCCTGAACATCCTAAGTCATACAGGTGCCAAAGCCATGTACAGAGTTTAAAGCACTGCTTACAGATTCCAGAGGAGAAGGCCTGTGTGGTCTGTTTTACTGCAAGCACAGTAAAAATTAGTGGGCCCTATTTATTCATTATTAATCTGGTGGCAGAGATGTATCTTAATTCCCGATGGGTTTTACATGCTGCTGCTATTATTTGTTGGGAAATTTCCCTTTTTTTTTTTTTTTTTTTCCTATTAAATCTTCATTCCAGGAGTTGTGTTTATTTGGCACCAAGTTGAAAGGAGAGGATGTTGTTAAAAGAAGGGACCACTTTACTGTTTCTTTTAACACAGCATCTCAGTACTTACTACTACTAAAATTCAATTGATTCAGTCTCTGAAGTCTGTCATCAAAGGTTAATTCAGAAACTATTAGAATTTGCAGATGTAATTTTTAAATCTAAAAGTATGTATCAGGGTCAAATGGTTGGAGTTTTGTACAACAAATTTCCGTTCTCTAGGTTTTGGTAATAGGTAGTTGCCATATTGTATTTTGATTTCATTATTTTTCAATGCTTTTCATAGATTACTTTAGACTTCCCATCCTAGAGGTATGAGGAATTTAGAAAAGAAACAAAACTTCTTCCAATAAAGAATTCTGTCTACACTAACATGTACAAATAAGAGCATTTCAAATTGGTGCAGCTGATGAGCAATGTCTGAAGTATCAGAAGACTGAAGTGTCCAGACATTGGCTATAATGTATCTATCTGCTCTAATATTGAAGTATGGTGCACAAATAGAAATTTAATAAAATTCAAAGAGATAATAAATAGTACATTCTCTTCCAGAAGAGTAATAATTTAATTCTTAAGATTTTCCCTTTTCCCCAAAGAATTCAAGGAACTAGTAATGTTAAGTTCATTTGAAGCATTTGTACACTTCATATTATATAGGCATAATTGAATGAACACTCCCTAAGATAACCCCGTTTTCTTTTAAACCCAGAACCCAAATAGGTATTTCTCATATGTGCAAATATGTATTAGGATATGCTATCCTATGTGCCTGTACCTAACTCCCTGATCCTTTAAAGGACTCAGAAAGACCATTTGTGGTATTGACCTATTTTGATTTCAGTTGAAGATTCAGATGTCCTAAGAATACTGGAGTTTAGAGCTGGAACTTTATTGAGGGTACCTGGAGAGTCAGGTCGATATTGTACTGCTGGCTTTCCCCTCTTGTTACAGGTATTCTGGAGGTGGGGAGCAATGGCCATTCAATGTGCCCAGAACAACTCTGGACAGAGAACCATTTTATGACTCTCTAGAATGAAAAGCTAATTTTTACTTAAGTTTGGGTACACCCTACATTGATTTGACTTTCAGCCCTTTTACTATTATTATTATTATTATTGTTCTGCAAAGAGTTTCGATGGTGATGCGAAGCAGTATAGATTGTGTTAACTCACAGTTTTTCTTTCATTCAGCCATTTTCATTTTGGTTTTGTTTCTGGTTTGCCTGAAATAGACTCCCCAAATTGGGATGCTCTGAAGCTTGATGTGGGGGCTGCTGAACTCATGGGTACTCCAAAGACTTTTATGGCTCTGTTGTTTGCCCCTTCCTGTCTATCTCGATATTTAAACACTCAGGAATACTCAAATGTTCTTGAATATAAGGCTTTGTTTTTGTTTAGGTAAGTCTTGTATAAGAACTCAATTTATTCCAACTGAAAAAGAATGCCTGTTACAGGTCAAGGGCTATGCATTCAAGTGAGGATCTGATAAAAGCAGGAGGAGCATGCTGTAACTCAAGAGAAAAATAGAAATCGATGAAAACTAGATACTGGTATGATCTGATGAGTAGTTCCATTTCCTTATTGTGAGAATTTTTGAGAGAGTATACACTAAGCCTTATGATTATCATACCAACTTTTCCTCCTCAGGAAAATGAGACCACAACATTTTATTTTATTTTGATTTATTTTGTAGAGACAGGGTCTTGCTATGTTGCCTAGGCTCATCTCAAACTCCTGGCCTCAAGCAGTCCTCCAGCCCTGGCCTCCCAAAGTGCTGAGATTACAGGCCACAACACATATATTTTGATGACATTACAGTTGTTTCAGTGGATATCTGAAAGAATAATGATAAGTGATTAGTAGGTATAATTAAGCTCTTGAGAAAAATAAAGCACTACTTTAGATTTCTAAACTATGAAAACAATGGAATAGCATATTATAGATTATTTTTATCAATGTAAGAAGGACTCCAGATATGTGTTCATGATAGTTGGGTTCCAGTGCTGGCTCTACCACTAAGTAGTCACATGACCTTGTAATTAGTTAATTCTCTTAACCTCCTTGGGAGTTGGTTTCTTTGCCTATAAAATGAAGGGGCTTTGGTAGACAGTTGAACTTTATAGACTTTGTCAGCTCTTTAACTCCATGCCTTTTGAAGGCATTTTGAGAAATAAACAATTAGCTTTCTTTGTTTTTTATTTTATACAAAAATCTCCTGTTGGAGTATGTACCCACATGATAGCTGGGAGCTCTATTTAGTCAACTTATTAGTGAAAATATTCCTGAGTTTGTTCAGAAGATCTACAGATATGCTAATTGGCAGCTGCTCCATTCTTCTCAGGGAGCAATTCCAAGTGAAATATTTGGAATTGGGTTTGAAATACTTTTTCCTTATTTCTGCCTGGGGGATTCATGTAAAAGAATAAAAAATTTACCCTACGTCAGAAGATTCTCTGGTCTGTTCCATCTCTTCTAGGACTTTATAAGCAGGGGGGAAGGTTATAGCAGTTTTTCATTTTCTATGAGAATGTCAGAGCTTGGAACAATAATGGAGTCTGAAATTGCTCTTCATAAAAGTGTAAGAAATTATCAGCAGAATGGGAGGGAAATGCAGCACGTGAGATCAGAGATAGAAAAATAATTTTCCCATTACAAAGTAGTTTTCTTTCTCCAAATGGCTTTCAGGGATAATCCTCCCTGATATCCATGCTGGGTATTTATCTGGGTATTAATATATTTCATTGCAAATAACTTCATACTATACTATTATTGTGATAAACTCTCCTCTATCTGGAGCTTTCCCAAGTGGTGTAACACCCTAAGTAAAGCTGCTTCTGTCAACAATGCAGGTGACTGTGGAGTTCTTTAGAACTCCAGACCATGGATGAGGCATTCCATGAAACATGACATCCAAAGGCTAATAAAAATCATGGATTTTAAGTCTTGACTAAGTTTGCAAGAGAAATGGGGATAAGGCAACTCAAGTATCCCAGGACAAGCCAACTACAGTGCCTCCGAGGAACTGGCATTCATATAACCCTAAGAATGTAAATTGAATAATAATTTTGTAGACTTTAAAGCCACAGCAGATGCCTGAGGTCAATATTAAATGCAGAAAAGAAGATGCTTAAAATTCAGCTATAGAAACTTGAATACTTTGTCAGATGTCCAAGGCTTTCTCTAACTAGAAAAAAACATATTCTGTTGAGCACACGCATGATACATTATACATGCAGACATTCTAGGGGTTTATGAGTGGTGGTAGAGAGAGTAATTATGGACTACTGTTCGCAGAAAAGGCAAGAGGAAAGACAGAATTGCATTTTAATGTCACAAATAGTTCAAAGACAAGCCTGAGACATTTTTAGAAAGGGAAGAATTTGAGCAGGAAGGAAGATACAGAGCCATCCCCAAAGAGACTTGCTCGGAGCAGAGAGCCCTCCAGATCATTCTCTGGAGAATGGTCTTACAGTTAGAAGGAGTCATTGAAGACCTGGAGCTTAAATTTCCTTTCTGCTGAATGTCTGTGTGGAAATACTGCTTCTTTTTTTCTGTATTTGCTTTTTCTCTTTTAAAAGAAAATTATGAGTCCTGGGTATTCATTCCTCATCAGATTAGTTTTTTTTGTTTTTTTTTGTTTTTGTTTTTGTTTTTTTTTTTTGAGACGGTGTCTCGCTCTGTCACCCAGGCTGGAGTGCAGTGGCCGGATCTCAGCTCACTGCAAGCTCTGCCTCCTGGGTTCAGGCCATTCTCCTGCCTGAGCCTCCCGAGTAGCTGGGACTACAGGCACCCGCCACCTCGCCTGGCTAGTTTTTTGTATTTTTTTTAGTAGAGACGGGGTTTCACCGTGTTAGCCAGGATGGTCTCGATCTCCTGACCTCGTGATCCGCCCATCTCGGCCTCCCAAAGTGCTGGGATTACAGGCTTGAGCCACTGCGCCCAGCCTCAGATTTGTTTTAATATACAATGCCCACCAAAATTATTTGTATTCCACGGTTCTTAAGTCAAACCTAGTTCAGTCAATTTCTATGTAATAAATTCCATACCAAAACAAGGTCTACATTTCTAAATGCAAGCATCAATATTGGAACAACAAAAAAATTGCTCTTCTTGTTATTAAGCTAGTGAGATGCTTCTGTCAATTCTGGCATCCTTGTAGGGAAAACACATTACTTTTCCATTAATGAAAGCTGCGATGTAAATTGATAGCTTGGTAATTATTTGTCTTGATTCATACAAAAAGGATGATGAGCAGCCTAGTGTTGTAAAAAGAACAGCAGCTTTGGAGTCAGAAAGGTCTGTCTATCTCTACCACTTACTAATTTGTTTGGTCTTGGGAAAGTTGCTTAAAATCTAAACTTCAGTTTTCTCATCTAAAAAGTACAGTTATAATATTTGCTTTATAGAAATATTCCAAATGGTAAAGTGAGTAGTGAGTAAGGAGTGTAAATCACTTAGCACAAAGCCTGGCAAATTACATAGTTCAAATTAATATTAGTTTAGCAAATCCCCCCGGTCCAATTTCCCCCACCCCTAGTAAGAAGTACACTCACATGAATGGAAATGTATTCTAGGAGTTGTTTTCCTCAGCTATCCTTGACTCAGTGTACTGGCAATGCAGCTGTATTGAGCACTGAACTGTGGTGCTCCCATCTTAATGGGCAGGGCTCCTAACATCTCCAATCTTTTTTTTTTTTTTTCTGCACCTGCCTCTTCCATTTCTCTTGCCTCAAGACAATGGATCTCTATCTTGAGGAGTAGTAAATCTACTTCCACTCCTGTTGTGGCTTATGAAGAACCATGAACCATTCTTTCCAGGTGGCCTTTAATTAGAGCTTCAGAAGTGTAACTTGGAACCCTTAGACTATACCCTTTCTCTATCTCTTTTTCTACTTTTTTTGCCCTTAAACTTTAATTTTATTGTTATATTCTCTATTGTCTAGATCATTTACTTAAATATTTTACTAGCTTTTTATATGCTTTTGATATTAATTATAAAATATGAGACTATATAAAAACTTTAATTTCTATGGAATTACACTGATACCAATATTTTTCATAGTTATGCATCCTGTTTCCTCCATTTAAACATAGCTCCTGGGTAGGGATTTGATTTAGTAATAGGTAGGAGATATACTATGTCACTGAGATTAGGGGTCTTCCAAACTAATATCACTCATGATGAAACGTTTTTTTTTATAAAAGCTTTGTTCAACAACCTAAAATAGCTGAAGACTGGAGGCCCTTGATGTAAATTTGACTGATGTAACTGTATTGTAATATGATAATGTAGTAGTTTGACCATAGCACCAATGCTGTGTTGGAAATATAAGTATGATGACTTTTTGCTATGTATTTTAAAGGGGTAGCGACACTTTGTGACCCTGGGCATCTCAGGCCTGCAAGGCCTGGCTACTTATGATGAGAGTTAGGGCTTCATCCAGTTGACTAGAGGACCAGCTCTCTGGAACAACCTGAGACCACAACATGCTCCCAGGGTATGTTTGTTGTACTCTGTAACTTGCTAACATTTTCTTAGCCTAGGTCCCCCTAAAAAAGAGGCTGAGACAAGCGTTTGATGTGGTTACTTTGGGAAGAAAGTCCACAGAACAGGGGTAAAGGACTAAAAAATGTGAAATCAAGAACAATTTAAAAACAATCAAAATGTGCATTATGGAATTGATCAGTACTTTGTGAAATTTAGACCAAGGAAAGAAATGTATACCCCTTCAGCTTCCAAGCTCCAGAAATGGTTCAGAATTGCTCCTGGAACATTTTGCCTTATACTTCCAAGTGTGCTCATACATCTGGCTGACTGTGCTCCTGCAGCACTCCTTGTGGGGACAGGGTGTGGAAACCAAATGAAATTTGGTACAGTAGGAAAGAACTCTTTCTGGATGCCTTGGAAACACCTGGAGAAAACAAAATGTCCCATAAGTGTAAGAAGTATTTAACACAGAAGTGCTCTTTTCCTTCAAGCCAGTCAAGGAAGGACCCAGTTTCCTTAGAGATCTGTCTGGAGTAGTGAAAAACCTGAACTTGAGACTTGACTCTGTAGTTAAAGTCCACAGTTGTAGACTTTCATGTGCTGCCTTAGTTGGATTCCCTTGAAAGCAGAGCCTGCAACAAAAGTTTGGATGGAGGTAGTTTATTTGGGCATTTCCATCCCAGGGAGCCAGAATTCAGGAGGCGGGGTTGATATAAGGAATGAGGGAGAGAAAATTAAAAGATGTAAGAGTGTGTATTATTGATTAGGCCACACTGGGGGGACTGGGGCTTGATCTTGCCTGGACTTTTGAGGAGCAGTATGTAATGTGTCTCTTTCATTGTCCCCCAGGCTTAGGGAAGTTAAGTACATCTCCTTAGGTCACAGGGCTAATAGGTGGCAGAAGACAGATTTTTAATTCAGATCTGTGTGACTCTCAAAACCTTCTATTTAACTACCAAGCTGTAATGTTTGCCTATGTGGCACATTTTTCTTATGATAATCTCATGTCTATTTAACCCCCGCCCCCAGTCTAGAAGATAGAAGTCGGGTTAGAACAAAATTATCACACATTCTTAGTGATCAGGCATAATCTGATTTTTAAAGATTATGTCATTATGTCATTTAATTCTATGTCCATAAGACTACCACCAGAATTTGAGATGATAATAAATAGATTTGCCTACCACTATTCCCAGAATAGTAGACAGGAAATTTAACAGTTAAAATGTCTTGAAGGAAAGTATTACATGTTACATGCACTAACATTGTTTTCCTTTATTTGTTTATTTACATGTAAAATATCCAGGGAATCTAATACTTACGGTATAGTATGGAGGGGTATATGAGATATCATACAACTTGGACAATTTCTGTGATGACAGGGAATAGAGCTGTTAAAACAATAATTTGATTACTCATAATAATATTTCGATTCATCATAATATTGACGATATTTTTGAAATTGTCTAAAAGCATGTTTGTGGCTTCACTGTTTATGTTGTAGGCAAGCTTAATTGTCTGTGGATGATTTTTTTCATGTTAAAGGGGCAGTTGTTTGTCTGTCTCTGCTTAGGACCCACCTAACCAAAATTACGAAGGAGCAGTATTTGCCTTTAATAACTTGAGGCTTCGTTTTGGTCATGGTTTTCCCTTTCTCCATACTCTCAAATGGCAAGTACATCTATTCTAGCAGGGGAGGCTTTATGATCCATCATATATAATTAGCTATGAACTTAAATAGGTGTATTTGTATTTATTACCCCTTGCCACTTTCCTTATGTTGCAACAACCCTAAATTATCTTCAGTAGCCTAAACACAGTGTGGCTCTGATGTTGGCTCTATTCATGCATCCTTGTTTTTCTGTAAGACCCTCCTCCTTCCTCTTTGCTTGGCTATCTCCTGCTTATCTTTTGAGACTCAGCTCAGGGATAACTACTTCAAAAAGTCGCCCTTGATACTCTTGTCCTTTCCAGAGGTAGGAGACCCTCTTTTCTGGTCCCATAATGTTCTTTGTAGATACCTATTATTATACTTATCACATTATTTCACAGCTATTGTTTTCATTACATAGTGATTTTCTTGAGGGCAACAACTGTGTTCTCACATTTGTCAACTCAGGACCTAGTAAATAGAAGGCACTTTATATATGTCTGCTAAATTAAATTTGAACTAAATTTAATATTTTAGGGGCAAGAATTCTTTCTCTAGCTCCTAAAACAATATCATAAAAAGGCTGCTTCTTCTACTTGCCCAGTGGAACATCAGTATTTCCATTCTATAACTCTTACACTCAGGGTTTATAACTCGGTGAAGAGTTAAATTTGATCTACATAGTTTCATTTGATTAAAATAATTTTACATCATAGTGGGAGAGTTGAAATGAGTTGGAATGGAGTAGAAAATATGTTTCTGAATTTTTAACTGACACAAGAAACCAATTTTAAAACCGAAATAATATCCTTTGGTTTTAGTGACATTTTGTGCCAATTCTGAGTCATTGCATAGCTAACTAGAAGCTTCAGAATATTTAAAAAATGTGCATGCTGTGTGGATGGTGGGATGTCCAGAAAGTTGTAACCTTGAACTTCTGTACTCACTGCTTCTTTCCCTGCTTTTTGCAATTCCTTCATATATGGGAAGATTACCATATATATGTAATCGTTTATATTTGTAAGTTTGAATCTAGTGCTTAGGCAACCTACATAATTCTAAATTTTAAAGACTGCATAAATACATGCTCATGGATATTAAGGGAATTTTCAATTCCCATTTCATACATAATCATGTCATGCATTCTAAAAGCACAGTGTTGGGGGAAAATCGCAAATCAAAGTCATTTATATCTAACGCCATTAGTGAAAAAAACTTTAATATTAAAATGGTAAACATCAATTATTGCTATCACTGTGACAGCTTGGTAGAATGAACTTAAAATATGGGGGGCCCTAGACAGTTAAAATACATGCTTTGTTGCATTTTAATTATTGGAGCTCTATATGTTGAAAAAACTGTTCAAATATGCAGGTATACATATGGTTTACTGTGTACTTATACTGCCACTATTTTAGAAATATTTTTCTCTTTCTTCCTCCACTGTTATGTAGACTCTACTAATCTACATTCAAAACTTAAGACTTCATTTCAAACATTTTTCTTTTCAAAAGGTTTCCATGATTTGTACTAACTTGCTCTAATAATTTCTTGTTTTCTATTTCTCAGCATTTATTTATCTAATTTATCCTGCATATTTTTCCAAACATATAAACTTTTTCACAATTTTATCTTTTATTCAGTGATATTAACTGTGAGCATATCTCTGTGTGTGTGTGTGTTAGTGTGGTAGGAGTTTCAAAAAGAAAAAAATGATTCTTTTCACTCACTGTGTATCAGCCAGGGTTCAGCCAGAGAAACTGTAGGATGGCTGTGTGTGTGTGTGTGTGTGTGTGTGTGTGAGAAAAACAAGAATTGCCTTGCATTGTCAGAGCTGGGAAAACAAATTCAAAGTCTATAGGTCAAGCAGTCAGGAAAGGAAAATTATGAGCAGGATGAAACTCCACAGATGAAATTTCTTTCTCTCTGTTTCTCAAGCCTCAGCCCTACTTGTAAAGCCTCCAACAGGTAATTCAGGATATTTTCCTTTCCTTAAACTCAACTGATGATGAGAAGGCCCCCAAATACATTGGCAAAATCTCTTTACAGTAACATATAGGTTAGTATTTGATTGAATAACCAGACTGTGGTCTAGTTATTGTGGCATATCACAAATGCCATCAACTATATCTACACTCTGATGGAGAGTCAGGAGGGCTATAAGGTGTGCATTAATGAAGCCAGTGAGTAAAAGGATAATCTGAAAACTATGCGGTACTGTTAGAATTCAAGACATATACAAGGTTATTAAAGTACTGAGGTTAATCTAAGAAGGTTTTAAGCTGGGCCTTTGGCAAGAATTGAGTATGGCAGTTGAATCTGGAAAAGAGGTCATGGAAAATATTCCAGATTAAGAGAGAGGTATAAATATGGGCAGATGGGTAAAACAAAAAGGTAAAGGACAGGAATTAAATTAGGTTGATTGGCAGGAGTTACAAACTTAACATTCCTTTTTGGGGTAGGCAGGCAATGTTAATTATCTAAGTGGGAAAACATCTAAGGCAACTAGGAGTAGTGGGAACTGGGCTGACCAGGAGAGCTTGTACCCACCTTAAAGGCATCATATTAAACAAGCAGACAAAAAGCACTGTTTCAGCCAAACAAAATATACTGGGAGCTTCAACAAAGGATACCCACATAGAAAATGTTACTTAGTGGTTGTGTGACCTTGGGTAAATTATTTAATTATGCTAATATTTAAACTAGTGGTAATAATAGTACCCCCTTGGTAGGGTAAAATACTAGTACATGAAAGTGCTTAAAAAGGGCATGGCACGGCCGGGCGCGGTGGCTCAAGCCTGTAATCCCAGCACTTTGGGAGGCCGAGACGGGCGGATCACGAGGTCAGGAGATCGAGACCATCCTGGCTAACACGGTGAAACCCCGTCTCTACTAAAAAATACAAAAAAAAATTAGCCGGGCGAGGAGGCAGGCGCCTGTAGTCCCAGCTACTTGGGAGGCTGAGGCAGGAGAATGGCGTAAACCCGGGAGGCGGAGCTTGCAGTGAGCTGAAATCCGGCCACTGCACTCCAGCCTGGGCGACAGAGCGAGACTACATCTCAAAAAAAAAAAAAAAAAAAAAAAAAAAAAAAAAAAAGGGCATGGCACATAGTAAGCATTAGTTGTTTAATTTTTTAGTAAGTGCTAGCTGTTTCTGGCCTCTCTCCCCATCCCCCAGCCCCTCCACCCTCAGGGTATACTATCTGTATCTATATATCTATCTATATCTATGTCTATAGCCAACTAGTCTAGTAAACTATGTTAAATTGATAGGGGTACAAATAGAAAAAAAGTGGGTTTTTTTTTCCCCTTCTAACTGTTGTTTTCAAACATGCTTTGATAAATCTTCTTTCTTTACACCTTGTCTATAACTTGAACAGACCCATTTCTTTCCCAGTCACTCATAGGCATTAAAGCATCTAATTTTCAGGTATTTAAAAGTTCATTCCAATCTAAAACTTAAGTTCTATTCAATTTCCCTCCCTACTCCCCTCCCCTTTTTTCCTTCTTTCATTCCT
>NC_045438.1:118115870-118131328 GCF_002776525.5 Piliocolobus tephrosceles | reverse complement strand
CTTCCTGTACAGGTATTTTTTGAGTGCTTAGTCTGTGCTAAGCTCGCAGGGGGTTTTTAGAGGAGGATAAGGGTGGGGCAAGGGTGGGGCTTCAGTGCCGGGAACACTGAAATAATGATAAGTACTTGCTGTCTATCGGGATACATAGGAAGTGTATGTAGATCAATACTGAGGCATCAGGGATGTCTTTCTGGATGAAGTAATGTCTAATATAAAACCCGAATCATAAACAGGCATTAGCTAAGTGGGTGAGGGGGGAGAGTAAGGGTACAGAGAGAATTTCTGGCAATGGGAATAGTCGATGAAACAATAAAAATTAGAACATGCTGATTTCTGAGAACTACAAGTATTTCACTATGGCTAGAAGAAAAGTGCAGGCAGTTAAATAAGAGACATGAAAAAAATGCGGCATTATACATACCTTAAATTTTTTTTTTTTTTTTAAAAGGAGGCTTAAAGTGTTTTATGTCACTTTCCTGTGGCCGAGTAGGCAGTATAGCTAGAACCAGGTTCTCCTTTGTCTCCTTCTCGCTTTACTGAGCTCACACCATGCCATACCCCAGGACCATCCTGCCTCCTCTTTATTAATACTAATGAAAGAGAGAGAGGCAAATGAAGACTCTGATTCCACTCATCCCTTCACTTAGAGAATCCATAGGAAAAGAGCATTTTCCTAAGTTATAGCTTTCAGAGGGAACGTTCTGCAGACAAAGCCATTCAGAGGGGAATATTCTGTATTCTGACTTGTGTGGACACAACCCACTTTTTTTTTTTTTAATATGATTTAATTCTTTTGATCATTAGATTCTTTTGTTTCTTTAAACTTTTAGGAGCTTTGCATTTTAGGTCTCCATTATTGTGAAACTGGCCTATCTGGAGAAGGGGGGCAAAATTCTTTTTCCTCACTACTTCCTTACTGGTAGCCTGTAGTGTGGGCATTTTTCAGGAGCCATTCTCATGCCTGACTTGGACTGTGTTTTATGGAGATTTTGCTGCATTTTAGCATTTTAATTTCCATTTCTGCAGTATAATGCTATTGATTCATTCAAACCCTTGTTCTCTGTATAACATTTTATATGTTGGTTATATACTTTTTAGAAGTTTAAAATACATGGTAACAACCTAGTAATACAAATAATGACATGCTCCATACTTGTACTTTGGTCCAAATTGCCTTTATATACTAAATAAAAAAAGTTCTATTCACACACACACAAATATATATATATAGATAGATATAGATATAGTTTTTTTTTGAGACGAGAGCTTCCTCCATCGCCCAGGCTGGAGTGCAGTGGTGCGATCTTGGCTCACTGCAGCCTCTGCCTCCCAGGTTCAAGCAATTCTCCTGCCTCAGCCTCCTGAGTAGTTGGGATTACAAGCATGTGTCACCACGCCCCGCTAATTTTTGTATTTTTACTGGAGATGGGGTTTTACCATATTGGCCAGGCTGGTCTGGAACTCCTAATCTCAAGTGATCCACCCATCTTGGCCTCCCAAAGTGCTGAGATTACAGGTGTGAGCTTAAAAATAAGCCAGTTTCTTGTAATATAGGTGTGGTTTCAGCTGTAGAGTTTGCATATTGCAGAAAAGTTGGCTTTAGCAGTTTTTGGAGAGCTGTCATATTTGCAAAAGTATTTTAAATCAGAATATCCTATTATCTGCCTTGTATTTCCTATTTTACTCATAGGTAAAATTTGGAGACAACATCAGGAAAACTAGAGAAAAGACCAGGAAAAATGGAGTTTTATATAATTTATTTAGTTATTATAATTAAAAAATCACCACAACTCTTCCATTAATGATCATAAATACGTTGTAATTCTGTGATGAGTATGAGAGAGTGCAGATATCTTTTCAAGATACTTATTTCATTTCCTTTTGATATATACATCTAGAAGTGGGATGACTGAATTGTATGATAGTTCTACTTTTGATTTTTCTTCAGAAGCATTCTTTTTTTTTTTTTTTTGAGACGGAGTCTTGCTCTGTCGCCCAGACTGGAGTGCAGTGGCCGGATCTCAGCTCACTGCAACCTCCGCCTCCCGGGTTCACGCCATTCTCCCGCCTCAGCCTCCTGAGTAGCTGGGACCACAGGCGCCCGCCACCTCGCCCGGCTAATTTTTTGTATTTTTAGTAGAGACGGGGTTTCACCGTGTTAGCCAGGATGGTCTCGATCTCCTGACCTCGTGATCCGCCCGTCTCGGCCTCCCAAAGTGCTGGGATTACAGGCTTGAGCCACCGCGCCCGGCCTATCAGAAGCATTCTTAATGTATTAATGTTTATAGGATCCCACGCCAGACAGTAAGTAAAGGTATACATTGTGCCAGTCACAATGACTACTTGAATCTCAACATTCACTTGCAAATTGGCCAACTCTTTTATTTGCAGAAATCTTTTAGACCTATGGAGTTTAAATCTATAGAATGAGAATTTCTAGGGCTGAGCATAATTATTCATTAAATATTGGCTTAATTGAATTTACTTGAATTCAGAAGTGGTGTCAGGAACAAATATTTTCATTTTTGGAGAGAAGCAGCAGTAAAATGGTTATGAAACAGAGAACAAAAAGTAGGTTGATGAAAACTATGCCTGAATTGTTTTAATTTTATAAGTCTACGTTAACTATAAATAGTGAAAAATTCTTTAGAGAATGAAGTGTGTTCATAGAGTAAATAAAAGAAGGTAAATATACTTAAACATTCTAGAAATTTATAAACTGGCACAAGACTCATTCTCTTTGAGTCTTAGAACCTCTTCTGTAGGACTGATAATTTTTTAAAATTCTAGATAATTTCATGGGACCCTTTCTGCCTAAAAAATCTTGGATTTTGTGATTTAAATTTTCTCTTCATCAAATAGACAACCAAAGATCATATATTCGTGTGTGTGTGTGTGTGTGTGTGTGTGTGGTGTCTTCCTGTTAAGATCGTCTTATCCTAAAGTGAAATTGTACAGCCAAAGTATAACCCTCCAAGGAATCTGTGGAAATACTGACAGATTTAGCAGCAGGAATAAATTCTAGGGGTTCATCTTGGAGTTCAGATGAAGACATTGAAAACCCTGGGGCAACTCTGAGAGAGATTATATTATTAAAGGAATTTGGATAGAATATAAAGTATTGCAAAGCAGCATCTCCTGTGCAGAGGAGCTGTTTGGAAGATATAGTGAGGAGTGCTCAGTGTCACAGGGGAGTGCTCTTTGAGATCTCTGCTAGGGACTTTGGAGGAGGGCTGTGTAGAACCATGAATCAGACAGCACACGTGTGCAATGGTTGTTAATTATGTACCCTCTTGAATAGTTAGGGGAAACTTAATCTAAGTTCTATATTCCAACCAGAATAAATGCTTTTGTTTGAGGCATAGTTGCAGTACACTCCCATGGTACTTAGCACGGAGCACATTCTGGGTGCCCAATAGCTACTTGTGGAGTGATGATGTGAATGACTACTGGAAATCAATCAAGGGGGCCATATGTCTTGACCTGCAGCAGTGAGAATTAAGAGGGAAGTGGAAAGATAGGGAGGAGAACGGCTGAGTTGTTAATGTTAGGCGCTGTGAACAGACGCAGTGGCTATGAACCAAACAAGTATGTTAGTGAAGAGCCAACCTGAGAAGAATTAAAGTGTGTCTTTGTGCCATACAGGTAGCTGATACAGGCAGTAGCTGCCTCCCACCTGATGGGTGAGTCAGAAAGCTAGAAGAAACCGTTTAAGTTTGAGGTCATTTGTTCTATTCTTCTTTTGGAGCTGAAAATTCGTTAATATTTGTACCAGACACTCAAGTAACAAACGTGATAATTTTTTTTCTTTTTCTTTTTCTTTTTTTTTTTTTTTTAAGACAGAGTCGCGCTCTATTATCCAGGCTGGAGTGCAGTGGCGCGATCTCGGCTCACTGCAAGCTCTGCCTCCCGGGTTCAGGCGATTCTCCTGCCTCAGCCTCCCGAGTAGCTGGGACTACAGGCGCCCGCCAGCTCGCCCGGCTAATGTTTTTTTTGTATTTTTAGTGGAGACAGGGTTTCACCGTGTTAGCCAGGATGGTCTCGATATCCTGACCTCGTGATCCACCCGTCTCGGCCTCCCAAAGTGCTGGGATTACAGGCGTGAGCCACCGCGTCCGGCTTAAACCTGAATAATTTTTTAAAAGAAGATACATGTTCTTGGATTTCTAGCAAAATAGACCAAACCTGAAAGGCACTGTCTTAATACCAATGATCCAATTAGACATTGATCATTGCAAAGGGGCTTGGATGTTGTAGATGACTAGGAACAGGCTTCCTCGAAATGACCAGAAATGGAATGGTCTTCATGTAGCTTGTTGTTTCTGAATGCTTTGTGGTTGCTCCCTAGGACCAAGCGTCGTATGCCTTTTCAACTGTGTGGTTATTCAGAAATGATTTTCCTACCAAGTCAAGTAACAGACAAAGTAATCACAGAATATTCTGTTATTGTGGAACTAAATAGTGTGGTTTTTCAAAGGAACAACAATCAAAAGTGGTGGAAATTACTCATTTGCACATTTGCTTCTAATGAAATTAGAAACATTGAAACAAGTATCCGTGAGACTTTTCAGCCTTCTGGAATTCTAGTCTGTTGTGTTTGAAATAATAGTGCCTGGAACATAATAAGTACTTGAAAAATATTTGTTAAATGATTGAGTCAAAATGTTTTCTCCAGCTGCATGTTTGAAAGTTTAATAATTCTCCCTCTATATTTAAAAACTGGAAAGCTCTTATTTCTACAGCAAGAGGAAAGGATTTGGGTATCTATGGAGGGCTTGTCTATGCCAGGAACTTTGCTAAGAACTTTATATTATTTCAATTAGTTCCTACAACAACCCTGTGAGGCAGGTATTTTCACCATATTTTACAAAAGAAAGTTAAAACTGCATGACCAAATAGCACAGAGTCCCAGAATGGTGGACTTAAGATTTCGTTTTGAGTTAAAGGATTTGTATCTCCAACGGACTGGTTCTCTGGGAATCAAATCCAGGCAGTTCTTTATTTTTCTTTATTGCATCTGTGTGAATTAAGATGAAAACAATAGGAATATCTCCTCCATTTTCTCTTTCTAGAACGTCCTTCATTATTCTCAGTTCCAAAAATCAGTCTGGTAAAAGTTGTACAAGTACTTATCATAGATTTAGAGAAGACTATGAAAATTATTTTTGAGAAACAATAGCACTTTTCTCAGAATGCTCTGTTAATATTTGAAAGAGTCATGAGAAAGCATGATTCCGGGACTGAGATCAGGTTCAGGAAATTAAGTGATGCTTCTACTTTTCATTGGAAATGAAATGTTTTCCACTTTTCATATTATCTTATTGACATTTAAATCATCTTGTTGAGATGTGAGAATATAGATGCTAGAGTCATGTTGCTGGGATTTGCATCGCAACTCCTCCACTTATTGGCTGGTGACCTTCAGAGAGTTACTTAACCTCTGTTTCTTACTCTCCTTTCCTGTAAGATGGGGATAATCGTAGAAATACATGGGACTGTTATGAGTATTAAATAAGTTAAATTCTGTAAAGCAGTTAGAATACCATCTGGCACAGAGTAAGCTCTATATAATATTTGTTAAATAATTACGTAAAATGATCTGTCCCTAAAATTATATTGAAAAATCTCCTTCATACAAACTAATCTCAAAATTTCATTTATTTTCTGTTCTTAGAGTGAAAGTAAGATAGAACCAGACTTCAAATGAAGACCCTGTATGCTTTCAACATAAAATAATTAAAATATTTGATTATCAGTATGTCTTACTGTTTCATTTGCCTGAGAAAAATTGGGACAGAGAATTTATTGTTTTGAGTTTGTTTATCACCTGTCTACTTGTAGACAAGCATCACAGTGATGAGTACCAAGCTTTAATTTTACTGAGTAAGGATTAGGAGGTAGAGATTTGGCAAGAGCAAAAGTACTGGACAACATTGAATCACAAAAGATAAAATAGTCTCTGAAGTTTGAACTATATACAAAATGGTTACATTGAGATAATTGACATGATATCTCCACTGAAATATATGTTTTAAAAAACTTGAATTTCTATGTGTTAGGCAGTTACATTTTCTAGATGACTGAATTTCAACTCAGGAAAGAAGTGACTGAAAGGACTGAGTTAATACCTGGGCAAGATATCAAGAAATATATTATTTCCAACCCTCTTCTCCCACACACAGTCTAGCAATAGCATTTATTCAGAATCTGTTCCTGGTGAAGATTTAGATTGTATACATTTTAGAAAATGTGCAGAAGATAGACAAGACAGGGGCAAAGGACATGGACATTGTCTGGGCTGAATTACCTATGTTACCTCTTTGGAATCCGGTCTCCTGTGTTCTGTGGTGATCGTGTCATATCATTTAAAATAGCCTGAGTTTTTTTTTCAGTACATTGAGGGCTAGAGACACTCCAAGTTAAGAGTACACATATTTACTTTTAGGAGATATGCTCTTAGTTTGCTAACCAGTCCAGGGAGACTTCCAGATATACAGATCAAATGGTGATGTCAGGATATTTAGCATTCAGAGGGGAAGAGAAGGAAGCTAATATTGAGATACTTCTGGCCTAGATTTCCTGCCTGCCAGTGGTGACTGTCATGATCAAATATAGAGACATCAATCTGTGCTTTCTCTGTGGTCCATTTGGTGCTCCAATGAACACCTGATTCCTTTAAGTATGAATTTTGGCAATTTAAACTACTTTATCTGTCAGACAGCCAAATATATTTAATGTTTTACCAATTCATACTGGGGGTCAGATTATTAACTGAATCAGATACAATTATTAAAAATTGTCTCACAAGGTCAGGAGATTGAGACCATCCTGGCTAACATTGTGAAACCCCGTCTCTACTAAAAATACAAAAAGTTAGCCGGGTGTGGTGGTGGATGCCTGTAGTCCCAGCTACTAGGGAGGCTGAGGCAGGAGAATGATGTGAACCTGGGAGGCGGAGCTTGCAGTGAGCCGAGATCACGCCACTGCACTGCAGCCTGCGTGATAGAGTGAGACTCCGTCTAGGAAAAAAAAAAAAAAATTTGTCTTTTTCCTATAGAATATTTTGTGTTTTTTATGTAAATTTTGAAAAGATAGGGATTGGGTTCCATATTCCTCTGCTAAGCCACTGCATATTATTGGAAAAATCACTAAATCTCTCTGGGCTTCAGAATTTTTATTTCAGAATCGTGGAGAGTATGCCATTTCTTGGCCACTTGCATATGTTAGAATGATGTAGGAAGTCTTACCTAAAAATGTTCTTTAAAGACTGGGTAGGTTAAAAGTTTGAACATTAAAGTAACAGAAAATTTATCTAATTTATTTTAAAATTCATTTTTAGAACATTGGAGTTGACATTGATGTTAGGGATCTTGTAGTCTCTGCCTCTTCCAATTAAAGATGAGGAAACTCATGATTTGCCTTCTATATTTAACAGAAGCAAAACTAGAACCCAGGGCTCCTGACAGAGTCACATACAGCCTCAGAAAGGGTGCTGCTTAAAATTCTGACTCAGAAAGGGCACTGCTTAAAATATTTGATTTGGGCTTTAAAAATGTCATGGTGGAATCTAGAAGCAAGCCAGTTGCTTTATGCTTTTTATCCTTTTTGGTTTGAATTATTAGCTCTAATTCTGCACAGGTCACCATGTTATGGAAGGGGGCTATTGGAAGACAGCAAGATTCATGGGTTTTAGACCTTATACTGCAATAAAGCAACATAAGAAGAGGAGGGGCTTTGGGGGCACATGATGACAAATGTAATACATCACAACACAAACTTCTTTCAGCCCCAGAAGCAGTATGTGAGATGACCAAAGTCTGTAAAATTAAGCATAAGAAGAAGAATGTCTGATATGAAGTTTCCTCCAGAGTGATCTAGCTCTCACCAACTCCCAATTTATTTGCAATATTAACCCTCAGTGAGTAAGAAAGGAATAAACCATAATATATTATTATTGGGAAAACAATAATAAGGGCAACCTTCATGTGAACTGGACAATAAAGCAATTTGCATGTTTGATAACAAGTTTAAAAGCTCTTCTAAGAAAATAATTTAATTATATATATATATATATATATATATTTGCATGCTCTACTTTACTCTCCTATAGAATCTCAGTTTATCATAGCATAATCACAGTGCATTGTAAATTGCTAGTTACTTGTCTATCTCCAGCATGGGGCTTTAAGTTTAGTGGCCCCTAATTTCATCTGGTGCCTGCTAAATATTTGCTGAAATAATAAATGAATGAATGACACTTCCTTCTCCCCAGTCTGTAGTTTAAAAATAGCCCGAAAGGTAAGATTAAGATAGAAAATACTGACATGATGATATATAAGATGAAGAATTATCTGTTTTAATTAATTAGTCAAACAACCAGTATTTTTGAGCATCTGATAAACTAATGTTAAGCATTTTTTATGTTACTTTTTCTGGTAGAATGTTTTGGAGGCTCCCACTCCATTAACTCCTTTTGCCAAGATTTACAGGTGCTTATAATACTACGGAGCAGATAGAAGCTGCTCTATAATCCTAACAGGGAATTGACATCTCCTAAGTCTGAGACACTGAATCATGGCCTCAAGTAAAATTTCATCAAGGTGAGTTTGGTTAATCTCAGAAACTACAATGATTACACACTATGAGGGCCTCCTTGTTGGGTGATGACAGAAAAGACTGAAATTATGGGAAAAAAAATGAAGGATGCCCAGCTTGCCAAAACATGTAATCACGGGGCTCTAGTACATCAAGAAGGTGAAGTGGGGAGAGGGTAGTGAAGAGTAGGGTAGGGTAAGGTCTTTGATCTACACAGCTCAGGCTATGATCCCAAGGAAATAAAATTAAACACCCAAAACTTAATTTTCATGACAGTGTGTAACCCTCCATAATAGCTAATCATTCAAAGAATGAAGTCCTTTGAAGTATCCAAACAGGGCAATCCTTACCACCCTCCTACCCCATCCAAGGAATAGGCCAATAAACTGAAACCAATGGTTTGGAGCTTTCTTTCATTCTGAAACATTACAGCATCTTCACAGTAATTTGAATAGGAATTAAACACTAAGATAGTAGAAGAAAAGATAAGCTATATCCTATCAATTCTGTATTATTTTCAGCATTGCACAGGCTCTTTCATATCATGCTGTGATAAAACTTACAAGTTTTCAATTTTATTTTATTTTTACTGCCCTCCCCCTTTGGATTACATAAATATCAAAATGAATACATATTTTCTAGCCCTACTCTGTTTTTTTCCCCTTTAATACTGCAGCTAATGAGGCAAAAGGCAATCCTACTGATTCAAACACAGCCATTTGGCAACTTTTATTTCCCTACTTCAGCTGATTTTGTTATTCTCATAAATTTTTATAATTGCTATTTTTCAACTATCAAGTTAATATAGGTAGAAGGAAAGCTAGTTTGAATCTGAACCTGGTGCTAGAGGTCACAGGAAGATTATGTAACAGGACTGAGAACCTCTGCAAAGTATTTAATAGCAGAGCATTTCCAGGAGAGTTCAAAAACATAAAAGTGAAACCACAAGCCTAAAACATTTTGCAATTACTGACAAAACTGTGCCTTGTCAGATAATGCCGGGGAATAGCTCAAGCAGAGGAGAAAGTTGCTAAAATGGCAATAAAGAGTATACATCTTGATTCTGAAACAACTGATTTCTCGTGTTTAATTTCTTGCCGTAATGGTTTTCCTTGAAAATTTGTGAATAGGTAGGTAAGACAAAGAAGAAAAAAATTTCAACGCTTTGCAAAGGACATGATAGAGATTATGGGTTCTTTTCGAAGCAAACTCTAAAAATCTTAGTTCAGAAGCTTAAATGTGGACCGAGGGACTGTGTCCTGTTTCTCCCTGCTGGGTTCATTTAGGCTGAATCCCAGGCTGTCCTGCGTTTTAGTTGGAGACTCTCACAGTGGGGGTGATTGGACTTTCTCTGCCCTAGGCACAACATATGCTACTTCCCATCCCTTTTATAGGCATTAGTTCTGCAGACAGCACTGGTCAAATGTACATTATTCACAATCACTTTAATGCAAATATGCAAGGCTGAGGGAGAAAATATGTCACAAGAGGCAGTCATCCATTTCTCTTCTTTTCTATTTCTTTCTTTATAGGTTCCCTTCTATATATTTGATTTTACAATTAATACAGGATAAAAATAAATAAATGTGTAGCATTCACTGTGAGAACCATAAAAGACTCCCTAAAATTCCCTCAAATGCCTTTTGTTAAATGCTAGTAACTAGAACCCTATAAATTGTTTTGTTTTTATTGTTGTTCCTTTTTTTCTTCATGATTCTGCTTTTTTTAATTAAGTGGAATCCCTGCATATACTCTGACACTGTCACATTTGTAAGAAACAGAAGAGAAATCAAAGCAAGGGTAGAACTATATTTAATCTGTTAAATGAAAATAAAACACACAATTAGTTTTGTACTGCAAAAATTAGCTTTTGCCGCATTTTCAACCTCTATTTAAAGAACTGTTTGATTTCTCAATAACAAGGCATCTGATCTGTGGCAGAACATTTCTAGGACAGATTTGCAAATGTATATTACACAGGCATGCATTTTAAATTTGAGCAGAGATTATGTGGTATTTGTCTGTCAAAACCATGAAGATATAACTTACTTTACCAGTAGTGAACCCGAGTCTTACAAAGTCATCTGCCAAATATAGAAAGACTCCTGGATTTCTGATACCCTGTTTCTGAGAAGTTAAACAGTTCTGTTTTGTTTTAAAGTGTATCCAGTGAGTTTATTTATATGCAACTATTTGTCACACAAGACAACCTGACATGCTAGGCCTGGCTTTACATTAAGCACATGAAAGTTCTTCTATGCGCAGAATGAAAAACTAAAATGTAAGCATCTGCACATGATATTTAGAGGCACATAAAATTGTGCCAGGGACTCTGAGAAGCCCATATGCATGAACAGCAATATAGAATTTAAAAAAAATGCAGATTAATAGAACATTTGGAAGACATTGTGCTACTTGAAATAATGCAATTAAAATGTTAAGCAGATCCTATGTTAGTCTAAGGTACAAGTGTAGCAAACATTTGTCATGAAGGAAACAACATGCTTTTATTGTGACTCAATTCTGTTAATTTAATGATCTATGTCAATGTGCTTAGATATCATGTAATGCACTCTTCTTTCTTTTCAAAAGCAGTCACTCTTATTCACCTTTATGTTTGCTTTGTTATTGTTATGCTTATGATTAACTTAGGAAGTAGGGAAAATAAAAGCCAAATAAAGTGTCAGGTCACCCATTTTTTCTTACCACGTTGTTTTAATGTAGTCTTAACCTCAGATAATTTTATTAATAATGTTACTTTTTCCCCTTGTCCCAAAATTATCTTTTACCTAAAATAGCCAATTACCCAATAGACGGAGGAGTTCTCTTCCTCTATTGGTGCCTAGTGATTTACATGGACCCTTATTAATGCTAATGGAAGATACATCCATAAATCTCTTCACTCCAAAAGGATAATGGCCTTCTATTAGTCTCCCATAAATGGAGAATAAGCAAACTCTCTTTATAAGTGATACAGGTAGTGAATTACTTAAGGGAGATTTACAGCACCTGTAATTAAGTAGTTTAAACTATTTTGTTAGCATTCTGTGTACATTGTTGTAAATTTTAAAAATGTCAGATATGTCTTCGACTCTACATAAACTGTCAAAATTAATCCAGGGAACTATTATTATTAATTAAATACCTGTGTTTTCAGAGGCAAACACATTTTTTAGTGAAAATATATGTCTTGTTGTTTCTAAGAAAAAGAATACATAAAACCTTTTAAATTTAATTTAATTAATATTTTGTTTCAAAACATTATCATGTGCCTAATTTTGAAAAAAGAAGAAAAAGGGTTATTTTATTTCATTTTTAAAGAGAAGTGACATACACATTTATTAATGTGAATGAGGGGCTGGGGTGGGGAAAAATCATAGAGTAATTATCTCACCTACATGATAAGGGTACAGATAGTAATATACCAACAAGGTAATTGTGGATTGGGTGTATCAATTTTCATTAAAATTAAAAAAGAATTTTTAGAAACCTAGATTTTGACATAAGAATGAAATGACTTCATTTAAATAAATAACATGGCCAGTATTGGTACTGGGATTCTGCATTATTGAATTGTAAAAGAGGAGTAGGTGTGTGTGAAGTGTTATCCTGAAGAGTTACCTAATAGTCCCTTAATTCCTGGGCCCTAGGGAAGGTCATGGTGTTAGAGTAGTTTGCCAGACACCTACACAATGGTAACACTAACCTTTGTCAAACTGAAGTAAATGAAATTTGTTTTGGCATCAACTTCCCATGTATATACTGGATTCTCCTTTATTTGCTGTCCTTTTGCTTCTTCAGACATTTACATCTCACCCTTCCCAAAAGTTTATTTGAAAAATGATACTTCAAATTAGTCATTTAAATCTTATCAAAACTTTATTAATGTATATACTACCACTAGGTCTATTTGCATTTTAAATCTCTTCTCTAGAAGTTCTCTTAGACTCCATAGTAAAGGACTCAGGTACATAGGCAGATTTATTGAAATCATATTAATATGGTACTGCCAGGATTGGCTTTGGTTTACAGCCTAGTCTGAACTTTGCTTGAGAGCGTAGGGAATAGGAAGGTTGGAGAGAATTTGGGAATCCTGGAAAAAGGTTGAATGGTTTGCTAGTTGTGGATTTACAGATCTACATTTACATAGATGTGGTTGTGTTAGCCTGAATCTAAATGTCCATGATTGCTTCCTTTTCAATTCACATAAACCCTTGTTGTCAATTTTCAGAATTAGTGCTAGTTTCTTGATTTGGGGCCTAAAATTAAAATACATGAGATCAGATTAAGAGGTTCTATTTACTATATTCAATCTTTTACTCTTTCTCAAAAATAGGGCTATTCCGATTATCGATTTCTTCTTGAGTACATTTTGGTACTTTGTATTTTTCATTTAATCTGAATTATTCATTGTTTGGCCTAAAATTATTCATAATGATCATTTATTGTTATTTTAATGTCTATAGGACATTTAGTGGTATTTTATTTCTGATACTGATAATTTATTTTTCTTCTAGAAATATTTTGAATCTGGCTAAAGATTTGTAAAATTTATTCATTTTTTTGAAGAAACTGATTTTTGGTATATCAAATTTTTTCCTATTATTATCTTTTCTTTTTTGTTTTCTCTTATTTTTATCATTTTCTTTTTTCAAGTATTTTAGATTAAATTTTCTCTTTTTAAAAAAATTTCTAAAGATTGATTTTGATAATCAATTTAGATATTAACTTGAGAACCCCTTTTTCTAATATAATCATTTTAAAGTTCTCAATTTCTCTCTAAGCTCTTCTTTGGCTGTATATAACAAAATTTTAAAAGATGTTTTTATTTTCCTTGTCTTTAAAACATTTTCTAGTTCTTATTGTGTTTTCTTCTTTGATATAATTTCTTCTTGGAAATAATGTTTTTTTTGTCTGATTGCTCTTAAGTTTTCTATTTGTCACTGATGTTCAGCAAATTGAACACAGAAGTCTTGGTGTGGTTTCCTTTTTGTTTATTCTACTTGGGGTTTATTGAAATTCTTAGATTTATAGGTTTATAGATTTGGAAAATTTGGAAAATTATATATATTTTTGTCTCTTCTCTGTCCTCTTTTTTGGAACCCTAATTACTCGTATGTTAGAAAACTTGTTGTCATGCGATAGGTCACTCATACTCTGTTCAGGTTTTCCAATTCTTCCAGTGTTTCATTTATTGTTTTTTACTCTTTATTTTTTGTCTTTGAAATTTCTAGTTCCATATTTTCAAGTTCATTGATTTATACTTCTGCAGTGTTTAATCAGCTGATGATTTCTTCCAGTGTATTTTTCCCTTCAGAGATTGTATTTTTCAGTTCTGTAAGTGCCATTGGGTTTTTAAAAAATATTTTGCATTATTCTTTATACTTAATACTTTTTAGAACATACATATTTTTAAAACATGTATTTTAGAATATATGTATACATGTATAACATAATTATATATTTTATATATATATATATTCGCTGTAACATCTTTTCCTGATAATTCTGCTATCTCTGTAATCTCTAAGTCTATTTCTCTTAATTGATTATTCTCTAATTTATGTTTCATCTTTTCCTGCTCCTTTGTTTGGTAACTTTTCATTCGATATTGTGTATTGTGCATTTCATATTTTGGTGTACTGTAATTTTTTGTATTCCTTTAAATAAAGTTGGACTTTTTTTCTGGCATGTGGCTATATTACTTGGAAATGGTTCATTCTGTTTGATGTTGGCTTTTACATTTTATTTATTTTTGTTTTTTATTTTTTTGAGACAGAGTTTCACTCTTGTCGCCTAGGCTGGAGTGCAGTGGTGCCAACTCAGCTCACTGCAACCTTTGCTTTCTGGGTTCAAGCTATTCTCCTGCCTCAGCCTCCTGAGTAGCTTGGATTACAGGTGCGTGCCACCACACCTGGCTAATTTTTGTATTTTTAGTAGAGACAGGGTTTCGCCATGTTGACCAGGGTGGTCTAAAATGCCTGACCTCATGTGAGCCACCTGCCTCGGCCTCCCAAAGTGCTGGAATTACAAGCATTGAGCCACCATGCCCAGCCAGCTTTTACATTTTATTAAGGTGGGTCTAGAAGAGCTTTTACTATAAGGTTAATATAGTTCTACTACTAAGATGATAACCCTCTGAGGATTCTAATCAATGATGCATGATTTAGGAAATTTTATCTGGTGGAAGATCAACATTTTTCAGTCCTACATTGGCTCCAAGAATATGCACAGCATTCTATTTTCTAGTGATTTGATTCCTGGTTTCTCATACATGCATAGATTGGTACACAGCCAAAGACTGGAATAGACCTCTGTAGATTTCCAGATTTGGGCTTCTGGCCTACAGACTTGTAAGAGAAAAAATTTGTGTTGGTATAAACTGTCAAATTTGTGATAGTTTGTTACAGCAGTCATAGGAAACTAATATAAATTTTATAATTACAGTTCTTATACTTAGGCCTATCATCTATTTTGAGTTCATTTTTTTATATTGTGTATGAAAGGGGTACAATTTTAATCTTTTGTCCGCGAATATTAACTGTTCCAGCACCAATTGCTGAGAAGACATTTCTTTCCTCATTAAATTGGGAAAATCAACCTTGTTGAAAATCAATTAGCTATAAATGTTAAGAGTGTGTTTCTGAGCTCTCAATTCTATTACATTGATCAATATAGTTACTATTAGGCCAATACTACATTGATTTGATTACTGTAGCAGTGTACTAAATTTTGAAATTGGAAAGTGTAAATTGTCCAAACGACTATTTTTTTCACATTTAGTTTTCTTTTTTTTAAAGTTTCCTTCCTTCCTTCCTTCCTTCCTTCCTTCCTTCCTTCCTTCCTTCCTTCCTTCCTTCCTT